>NC_090805.1:29095852-29228352 GCF_036512215.1 Solanum lycopersicum
ATATATATATATATATTACTTAAATTAGAAGTAGTAAAAAAGTTTTAAATTTCCTCTAAAATTGACCTATGAATGTAATGATGTAAGCTAAGAGGCTAGTCTTAGTTCTCAAAGAGGACGACGACGCTGGTTACATCTAGGGTATATTCCCAGATGTGACACTAGGTCTGGCCACTATGAGTTCCTAGTGATGTCTTTCGGTCTAACCAATGCCCCGACAGCTTTCATGGACCTTATATATAGATTGTTCCGAAATTACCTTGATTCCATTATGATTGTCTTCATTGATGATATCTTGGTATATTCAAAGAGTGACGGATAACATATGGATAATTTGAGAGTTATATTGAAAGCCAATTATAGTAAGTGCGAGTTTTGGTTGAGCTCAGTTGCATTTCTAGGTCATATAATTACAAATAAGGGTATAGAGTTCGATTAAAGAAAATAAAAGAGGTTAAGGATTGGCCTAGGCGTTTGAATCAAACCTATATTAGAAGTTTCATAGGTTTAGCCGGGTACAGCAGGAGGTTTGCTGATGGATTTGTATCAATTGATTCTCCTTTGACTACCAAAAGAATATTAAGTTTGAGTGGTCGGAGGCTTGTTAAAGAAGTTTCCAAGCTTTGAAAGATAGGATTATCTCCACCCTAGTGTTGACTATAACAGAGGGTACCAAGGGTTTTGTTGTATATTGTTATGCTTCCAGGGTAGGTTTGGGTTGTATACTTATGAAGCATGGTAAAGTGGTAGTGTATGCCTCTATAACTCAAGGTGCATTAGAAGAACTATCCAACTCATGATCTTGAATTAGCGGTCGTAGTGTTTTCCTTGAAAATGTGGAGACATTACTTGTATGGCATTCATGTGGATGAATATATCGACTATAAGTCTTTAATATGTGTTCACATAAAAGGATCTCCGACAAAGAAGATGGTTGGACTATTGAAGGATTACTACATGAGTGTTCTCTATCACTCCGACAAGGCCAATGTGGTTGTGGATACTTTAAACAGTATAAACATGGGCAGTGTATCTCATGTGGAGGAAGGTAAGAAAGGCCTAGTGAAAGATATCCATAGATTGGCTCAGTTGGGTGTTTGGTTAGAAGATTCTCCAAAAGATAGTTTTATGGTTCATTACAAATCCGAGTCATCTTTAGTGGTTTAGGTGAAGTCTAAGTAACATCTTGATAAGCTATTGATGGAGTTGAATGAATCGATACTTCTAAAGTTCAATGAGTCATTCTTCCATGGGGAGATGGTATGCTTAGGTACCAAGGTAGATTGTGTGTACCAGATGTTGATGATTTAAGTGGGAATACTATGGAAGAATCTCATGGTTCCCATTATTCTATTTATCTGGGTGAAACGAAAATGTATCGTAATCTTAGAGAGGTATATTAGTGGGATGGTTTGAAAAGGGACATAGCGAAGTTTGTATCTAGGTGTCTGAATTGCCAACAAGTTAAATCCAAACATATAAAGATGAGTGATTTGACTCAAGTAATGGATGTTCCCACTTGGAAGTGGGAAGAAATTAATATGGAATTTTTTGTTGGCTTGCGTCGAACCCAGGGGCAGAATGACTCAATTTGTGTTACTGTGGATATGTTGACAAAATCTGCTCATTTTATCACTGTCATGTCTACTTATTCGGCGGAGTATTATGCAAGAATATATATTAATGAGATCGTGAGATTACATGGGATCCATGTGTCCATCATATCGGATATAGGTGCTCGATTCACTTCTCATTTTAGAAATCTTTTCAGAAAGGGTTGGGTACTCAAGTGAAACTTAGCACTGCTTTTCATCCCCAAATGGATGGTCAAGCCGCACGTACAATTCAAACCCTAGAAAATATGTTAAGAGCTTTTGCATATAATTTCAAAGTAATTGGGGAAATCACCTACCATTGATTGAGTTCTCATATATTATAGCTACCGTTCGATTATTTTTATGGCAACTTTGGAAGTAGTTTATGGTAGGATATGTCGGTCTCCAGTCGGGTGGTATGAGGTTTGTGAGTCTTCACTCTATAGTCCCGAAATAATCTATGAAGCTTTGGGAAAAGTTTGTGTGATAAGAAATAGATATAAAATAGCCTATAGTCAGCAAAAGTCTTATGCCGACCATAGAAGAAGAGACCTTGAATTTAAAGTAGGTAGTATGGTGTATTTGAATATTTCACCTATGGAAGCGGTATGAGATTCGGAAAAAAGGGGAAACTTAGTCCCTGGAATGTGCGTCCCCCGTGAGATATTGCAAAGAGTTTGAAAAGTTGCATATGAGTTGAGACTATATAGTGAACTAGCTTCGGTTCATCTGCTATTTCATATCTCCATACTTAAAAAGTGTATTGGCGACCCCATATCCATTGTCCCTATTGAAAGGTTAGATGTGGATGAAAACCTTTCCTTTGAAGAGGTTCCGTTGGAAATTCTAGATCGCCAAGTCAAAAAGTTGAGGAACAAAGAGGTGCCCTCAGTAAAAGTCCTATGGAGAACCACCTAGTTGAGGGAGCAACATGAGAGGACGAGACCGACATAAAATCTCGTTATCCTCAACCTTTATATCAAAATTCCAGATGTTAGTAATCCTCTTTAAAATATGAACTAATTATTAATCTCGAATTTGGCTTGTTTTTCTAATATGTGCATATTTATAATAAAGGTTCATGCTAAAGTGAGTTTTCATGAAAAAATTCTCTTTTTCTTAACTTACACTTATTTCTGTTGTTTATATTTACCTTTATGAAATGTACTAAGTATGTTAATGTGTTTTGAAAGAAGGTTGCCATAAGTGACTCTTGATGATCATGTTAAGCCTAGTTGATATCCAGAAGGTAGTTATTCATGTTGTAATGTTGAGCTCTTGTGTATGATTAATTGTGATTTGACTTGGACCTCCGCAATATAAATTAATTAATCAAGTTTCTCATATTCCAAACTATTTGAAATAATTGACTTTACAAATTCAAATTACTTTCAAGTTAGTTTCACGTAATTTTATCACTTTGTGAAATTTTAAATAATATATATATATATATATATATATACTCTCCCTGACCTGGACCACTCCAACAAAATAAAACCCAAAATTAGCGCGTACAACTCCTCTCAAACGAAAACATGAGTTCTCATAAAGCAGCGAAAGATGCAGATTGCTCAGTTCTCCTTGTCATCTCCCTCGAGTGCCTCTCTCCATAGTACTATCTCAGCAGCAAAAGGGGAAGCAAAATTCATCCTTGCAACTGCCGAGGTGGCGCAACGTCATCCACGGACAACGAAACCTATCTGAGTTGTCGATTCTTTTTTTCCTCTTGAAGAATGGAACAATGTTGGGAGGAAATGGCCTTTTCTGGGAGAGGAAAGGAATTCGAATTTGAATTCGAGATGGTCTTTCAACCAAATTTCTATCAGGATTTTCCCTCCCCAATATAACCCTAATCTCCCTCTATCTAAACCTTTTCTTCATTCATCGTAGGGGGATTAAGTCTATGAAAATATAAAAAAAGGTAGAAAGAGCACAATTTCTAAAAAAAAACTAAAAATTACAGTAGGTTATTAAGGAAATACTCTCAATGTATATTTTTTGTTCTTGTTCATGGTTTCTGATTTTTTTCTGGAACTCTTAAGGCTTTCGTGGTGGGAGAAGCACGGTCCTTGACTCTTTGTTGTCCCATTAGCTTCCCGGAGAAAGGTGACATTTTATCTATTAGCTTTTGTCTTCGTCTCTTTCTCTGTTTCGTCAGTTAATATTAAAAAAATTTAGAAAATATAAGTATCATATTGTTTGTTGGATGATTAATTAGAGTTTTATTGATGTTGAAATTTATACGTTCGGTCGTCTTTATGGGTTAGCTATAATATTGAGTGAAAATATTTTGTTTCCTCTTTCTCCAGTTCATTGTCTTCTGTAAAACTTACTTCTATTTTTCTTTTCTAATTACTGCTAAACGTGTTGGAAATTACTGGGTTTTTTATATATATTTTTTGTCACCATAATAAGTTCCCTATTTAGTTGAGGATTAAAGTTTGTGCTTTCTTTGTTTGGAGTCATCTTTCTACCAAAAATGTTATGATCCTTTTTAGAATTGCTTGCGTAAATTTTGTATATTAGTTCCTAGTAGCCTTTAACTCTTAGAAATTTATGGTTCCACAGTAGAATGTTTCAGGGTTCTTATGTCGTCGATTTGGGTTGCGAGTTGAGAATACATGTGGGAAACAATTTGTTGCAGCTTTTATTTGCTCAGGCCTTCAAAGTAGTAGATAGTTGTAACACTTTGAAAGTCTAAGATGTGTTCTAGAGCCTAACATAACTATCAAAAGGTGTATGCACTGTATTAGATATATTTAAATGAATATGAGTCAATTAAGAAGTTTCAAAACCAAAACATCATAGAACGTCCATGACGTCCAGAAACTAGTGCAAGAATGGGCTAGTGGGCCTTAGCCTATTTGACTATGTTTAAGGAGTCGAAAAATGATGAAAATTGGTGGAAGTATGTCTAACACATATTAGAATTTATTCAAAGTCAAAACATCTAGGAACGACTCCCAAAGGACCAACCAAGGGCCCTTGAGGAAGACTCTTGCATTTTGGGGTCAAAGACTGCCCAAAGCAGTTTCCACCAACAGATGCAATCCACGATCCGTTGTCCAATCGACGGGGCATGTATTGCTTCCATCCATGGACACTTAGCCAAATTTTTGGAATTCTTCAAATGGAATGTCTCTGCACTTATCGACTCGTGTACAACAAGAAGGTGAACAGTGCCCGTCGATGGACACATGATCTGTCGATCGTCGTCTCGTCTGTGGAGCCACTTTTTACTGCACGTTTTTATTTAGTTCATTTAATTAATTGTCCTAGTTAGCAATTTAATTTGGGGTTACGGTGAGGTATAAAAAAGTTAATTAGAAACCTATATAAACACCCTAACCTAATTAGACTAACCTAAGCTCTTATAATTCCCAAACCCAAACTCTCTTTGTTCTCTCTTCTTTCTCTCTCCCAAGTTGAAGAACACCATAAAAGGTCAAATTGAAGGAGTTCTAGGTATGAAATCACCAAATTTCTCCATAAATATTCATAAAACATTAAGGTATAAGATTCCTTTCATCTTTGGGACTTCTTTCCCCAAAGGGTTCTATAAAATGTATTTCAAAAATTCAAGTGGGTCTTTTCCAATCTCGAAATTGATCTTTCAAATTGATTTGATTATTGTTATTTGGATTGTATTAATCAAATTAACATTGATTATGACTATATGACACTACTCATTGATGGATTACTCTAGTTTGTAGAAGATGACCTTTTCCCCTTAACCCTAGGTTATGATCTTGATATGAATTGTATAGTGTGAGTTCAATTTACTTGGTTATTGGTTTAATTACTGCTAGATGATGTTATTGTATCAATTATTAATAGATTAAGATGAATTGTAGTTCGATGATGCTAGTTCTTGAGTAATTGATCTAGATTATGACTTTGACCAAAGTCTCTTATCTTAAGTTACTAACTAGTGTTGGATTGTTATCTAGTGGATCACTTGGATTTGTTATAATGTTGGTTATTATTGTTGGATCGTACTACACCCTTATTGGGTTGAGTTAAGGGTTGATGGTAAGACCTTGATGGTGTATAATGAAGGAGACTTGGTAAGCTCTGTGATCTTTACTCTTTACTTCAAATACGGTTAACTGTGATTAAATAATGATGTTGTATTGAAGTATACCTTATGTTAAGATTGATGGGGTTGGTATTATGTTCAATTGAAATGTCTTGAATATTGTTTGTAAGGAGTTGTCTAAGATTTAAATGTTATAAAGATGGTGATAATTACCAATGTGCCTTATCATGTTGTGATTATGTAAATGTGCTAACCTCACTTATATGCATTCTCATGAAAGGACTTTACTCATGCAATTATTATTGAGCTACGTTGATGATGATGATGATAAAAGGTACAGACCCTAGGACCTACATTAAGCAATGATGATTAATAAAGACATTAATGACATTTCAAAAAGGACTCTAGATTAGCACCCAATGAACTGGACTAAGGAGTGTCCCTTCCCACATAAGTAAGGTAGGATCACTAATGTACTCTTGATATTGAAGACTATAATGCATGTAGAATAAAAATGGTCCCAATTATATCTCCTAATTTTTGAATTATGTTTCACCTATAGGAATACTAGCAAGTGGATCCACATAGTTGCTACGTTCATGTTTTGGTACTACCTTGTCAAGTAGTCTGCCTTCCTTCGGTGTAGGGTTCCATGACACCGGATTCCACATTAGTTCATATGGTCTTTGTTGGATAAGGCAAGATATTCCCAAAAGGTAAAATTAACTAAAGGAATGAACTCTAACAAGGATAATCTAAGGTGTTTATCTTAGTCTAGGTTGGGGTATGAGACTCTACCTAAACATTGCACTAGTTTTCCTTGAAGGAAGTCTTAGGAAGAAGTTCTTATAGATGTATATGAATATAATGCTACATAATATGTATATAATGATCTTGCTCATTAATGATACTATATGATGATTGGTTTCACTTGTGAATATGTGTTTTTTTCTATTGCTAACTTATGATGATATGTACTCTTAATGATCTACTATGTGTAGTTGGACATCGATTATGAGTCTTGTTGAGTTTACTTGATTGTGTAAGGTCATAGGGCTTTTCTATGTCATTGTACTGGTTGTTTTAATGAGGGTACATGTATAATTGTCTTGCTTTTGTTATGATGTAATGAACTCTTATCAATGCTTGTTTCTATTATAACTTGATGATAGACTTGCCTTGACTATGGGTTCCATTACGTGATATACATGTTTACTTGACTAAACTTAGTATTGTTAGTCTTATGATGTACATGTTTTTGACTTAATGAATTTGCCATATTGATTGGTATGGTCTTATTGGACGTGCGTAAGGCTTTCCAAAGAAAATTGCATACTTTAAAAAATTGTCCCTTTTTACCATGATTTCATGATGTTTGTTCATATGCTCTCATACTTAGTACAAGTGCTGTACTAACCACATTTTCTCCCTATTCCCCCATCATTTTAGGTTTTAGTCGTTAAAGGGATTTTGAAACTACTTTGAAGAAAGACTTGGAATTGTCATTCATCCAAGTTGGGAAGGTCCTCACTTTCATAGGGCAATGCCACTATTAAGATAATGAAGTTGTTGTAGTTTTAAGACTTCGGTGTTCTTTAATGCAAATTTGATTATTAAAGATTATATAGTCGATACATGGCTCTCATTACATTTATGTATGGGTTAGGACCAAGTTGTTACACTCTTGTTAGATGGTTATGAGATGAGACGTCTATTTGAGACTATATTATATATCATATATTTCCACATTATTAATCTTTGAATGTAATAATGTAATCAAAGAGGATGGTCTTAGTCCTCAAAGAGGATGACGACGCTAGTTACGTCTAAGGGGTGCTCCCAAGATGTGACAAACTTTGTATTAGGCATGAGGTTGAATATCTTTAGAGTAAATGTCTCTCTCAAACACGTTTATGTAAATTTTTAATCAATATTGTGAACCGCGCCACACTTATGAATAGGAAAATATGTGATTCTTAAGAAACTCTCACTTTCATGGAAGTCAAACATTGTGCCTCTAGAGTTTTGACTCTATGTGCTTTTAGAATCTAATCATTTTATTGTGATTATAGGCAATCAATACTCGAAGGAATGCGGAACGAAAACTTGAAGAAGAGATTGACAATGCGCGAGTTCCTCCCCGCGGTGATCTAGTCCCTCCTCCTGAAGAAGATGAAAATGATTCCCAAGCTTCGGTCAATCCTCCTCCTTTGACGGATAGTGACATAAGGTCTGCCTTTCTCCACATGGACCAAGCCATTACTACTCAAGCACAAGCCGTCACTACACAAGCTCAAGCCATGAATGCCCAAGCTAATCGGGTGGTTCTTCCCCGAGCAAACAAACATGTTGGAACCATTCCCTCCAGTTTGATGAACTTCACTAGCAGGAATCCCCCTACTTTCTATGGGACCAAGGTCGAAGAATACCCCCAAGAGTTCATTGATGAAATCTATAATATCCTCTATGCTATGGGGTTGACCGCGAAAAATCCGAGTTATCCAATTACCTATTCAAAGATGTGGCCAAAACATGGTACTTCCAATGGAGAGATAATTAACCTTTAAGAGGTGGACCTTTGACTTGGGAGATTTTAAAGAAGGATTTTATTGATAGATTCTTTCCTAGGGAGTAACGAGAAACTAAATTGGTCGAGTTCATCTAACTTCATCAAAAAGATATGACTTTACTTGAATACTCCTTGAAATTTACTAAATAGTCAAAGTATGCTCCATCTTTGGTTTCCGATCCTAAGGAAGAGATGAACCGTTTTATGACGGGAGTGTCGGATGACTTGCAATAGGAATGTCATCGTCTATGCTATATGAAAATATGAACATTTCTTGTCTTATGGTTCATTCCCAACAAGTGGAAGATACAAGGTCTAAGAGAAAGAATAGGGATGACAAGAGGGAAAGAACTTTTGATAGTGGTTCCAATCAAGTTCCTTCCAAGTTCCCTAATTCTAGGGATGATAGAGTTGCTAACCATATGCCTAAAAAGGAGGTGATACTAGTTCACCAATCAAGAATCCAACTTGTTGAAGGTGTGCAAGAAACATTATGGTGATTGCCTTAAGGGAACGAATGTTTTGGTTGTGGAAAAAGTGGGCACAAAGTTTGAGATTTTCCAAATTTGAAGGGCCAAGACAAGGAGAGCGAGCAAGCAAGTGGTTCTAATGATGCTCCAAAGAAAAATTCCTTTTATGCTCGGGGTGAGAAGGAGACTTCCCCGATGTAGTGAACGGTATGTTGAAAGTCCTTTCTATTGATGTATTTGCATTACTTGATCCCGGTGCTACCTTGTAATTTGGTACACCTCTGGTAGCTAAATAGATTGACATTTTTCCCGATACCTTGAATGAACCTTTTATGGTGTCTACTTCGGTGGATGAGTCAGTGGTTGGAAAAAGTGTATATACAAATTGTCCTATAATGTTGTCAAATAGAGTTACTCATGTTGAACTAGTAGAACTTAATATGTTTGATTTTGATGTCATATTGGGTATTGATTAGTTGCATGCTTGCTTTGCCTCTATAGGTTATAAAATGAAGGTGGTAAAGTTTAAATTTCCAAATGAGATGGGGGAAATTGTATTACTAGATATCGCATCATTTCTTTTTTAAAATCCTAAAACATGATCTCTAAAGGGCATATAGTGAGAGTCCAAAGTTGAGACTCCACAATTCCTACTATCGAGTCAGTCCGTGTAGTGAGGGAATTTCCGGAGGTCTTTCCTAATGATCTTCCCAATATTCCTCCAAATAGGAAACTGATTTTGGTATCCACTTGTTACCAGATACAAATCCCATTTCAATTCCTCCTTATCGGACGACTCAGGCCGAATTGAAAAAGTTGAAGGCTCAACTTAAAGATGCAGTATACAAAGGCTTCATTAGACCTAGTATTTCTCCATGAGGTGCTCCAGTTTTTTTTGTGAAGAAGAAGAAAGGATCCCTTAGAATGTGTATTAATTATCACCAACTCAATAAAGTCACGTTCAAGAACAAGTATCCTCTCCCTCGTATTGACGACTTGTTTGATCAACTGCAAGAGGCAAGCTACTTTTGTAAGATTGACTTGATATTGGGGAATCACCAACTTAGGGTTAGAGGTGAGGATATATCAAAAACAACATTTAAGACTATATATGGTCACTATGAGTTCTATGTAATGTCCTTTGGTTTCACTAATGCCCTAGCAATATTTATGGATCTCATGAATAGGGTGTTTCGAAGTTACCTAGATTCATTTGTCATTGTTTTATTGGCGACATCTTAGTATATTCGATAAAAGAGGGTGAACAAATGGATCATTTAAGCGTGGTAGTATAACAAGTGTGAGTTTTCGTTGAGTCGGTGATATTTCTTGGTCATATAAACTCTAGTGAGGGGGTTGAGGTTGATCCAAGGAAAACCAAGGCGGTCAAAAATTAGCCTAAAGCATTGACCCTAACGGACATTAGAAGTTTCTTGGGTCTAGCGAGTTATTATAGGAGGCTTGTGGATGGTTTTGCGTCCATTGCATCTCCCTTTACTACTTTGACCCAAAATAGTAAGAAATTTGAGTGGTCGGAGGCATGTGAAAGAAGCTTCCAAATCTTGAAAGATGGGCTTACTTCTGCTCTGGTGTTGACTTTACCGGAGGGTATCAAGGGCTTCTCTATGTATTTTGATGCATCCTGAGTAGGTTTAGTGTTTGTGCTTATGCAACATGGGAAATTAGTAGCCTATGTTTCTAGAAAGCTTAAGGTGCGTGAGAAAAACTTTTTGACTCATGATTTTGAATTAGCTGTCGTGGTATTTGCCTTGAAGATATGGAGGAATTACTTGTATGGTGTTCATGTGGATGCTTATAATAACCACAAGATTCTCCAATCTGTGTTTTCTCAAAAGGAATTGAATCTCTGTCAAAGAAGGTGGTTGGAATTGTTGAAGGATTACGACATGAGTGTTCTGTATCACCCCGAAAAGGACAACATGGTTGTGGATGCTCTAAGTCATATGACCATGGGTAGTGTGTCTCATGTATATGAAGCTAAGAATGACCTAGTCAAGGATGTTCATAGGTTAGCTAGATTGGGTGTTAGATTGGAAGATTCTCCGAATGGTGATTTTATACTTCATCATAACTCCGATTCATCTTTGGTGGTTGAACTGAAGTCCAAACAACACATCGATCAACCATTGATTGAGATGAAGGAACCGGTTCTTCGTAATCTTAATGAGTCATTCTTTTTAAGGGGGTATGGTGTATTGAGGTATCAAGGAAGATTATGTGTTTCTAATGTAGATGGTTTAAGGAATCGGATTCTTGAGAAAGCTCATAGGTCCCTTTACTCCAATCATCCAGGTTCAAGAATGATGTACCATGACCTTAAGGAAGTGTTTTGGTGGGAAGGTTTGAAAAAGAACATAACGGAATTTTTGGCAAAGTGTCCATTGCCAACAAGTAAAATCAAAACATCAAAAGTCGGCTTGTTTTATTCAAGAAATCCGTGTCCATACATTAAAATGGGAAGACATAAATATGGATTTTGTGGGGTTTTCCTCGAACACAAAAGCAATATGGATTTGGATATGTTGACCAAATCCACTCAGTTTATTCCCATCAAGTCTACTTATTCGGCGGAGGTTTACGCAAGGATATTCCTAATCATATCGCCATGATATATCGTTATCTATCATATCGGATCGGTGCACAATTCACATCTATCTTTTGGAGGTCATTCCACGAAGGGCTGGGTAGCAAGGTGAAGTTAAGCACCAGTTTTCATTCCCAAACGGATGGTCAAGCAGAGTGTACTATTTAAAACCTTGAGGATATGCTTAGTGCTCGTATCATCGATTTCAATGGAAATTGGGATAAGCATTTGCTTTTGGTGGAATTTTCTTACAACAATACTTACCATTAGTCTATATCTAGGTCTTCTTATGAAGCCTTGTATGGTAGGAAATGTAGATCTGCAATTGGATGGTTTAAAGTGGGTGACTCTTCTCTTTTGGGTCCCAATTTGATTTATAAGACTTTGGAGAAGGTTCATATCATAAGAAATATCTTGAAAACAGCCTATTGATGGTAAAATTTTTATGCCAAACATAGGAGAAAGGAATTAGAGTTTGAATAAGGTGATAAGGTGTACTTGAAAATTTTGCCTATGAAGTGGCTGGTAAGATTTGGCAAGAAAGGGAAGTTCAGTCCTCGTTATGTAGGTCCCTCTGAAATATTGCATACTCTTGGTAAGGTTGCATATGAATTGAAACTCCCTAGTGAACTATCATTGGTTCATCCCGTTTTCCATGTTTTCATCCTTAAGAAGTGTATCAGTGATCCCGAGTCTATTCTTCCTATTTAGGGTCTTGGTGTGAAAGATAAATTCTCTTATGAAGATATATATTGGTAAAACTCCTTGATCTCCAAGTGAAGAGGTTGAGGAACAAAGAGGTGGTCTCTGTAAAGGTATTATGGAGAAACCACCTAGTTGAGGGAGCAACATGGGAGGCCGAAGCCGACATGAAGTCCCGTAATCCTCATCTCTTTATTAGTAAAGATTAGTTGTTCTTACTAATAATGAATATATTAACTAAATTTGAAGTTGCTACGATTTTTTGTGAAGTTTTGCAAAAATGTGCATTTTTGGTATCATTATAGTGAAGTTAAAATGGAGCATATTAGTACGTTGAGATTTCCCATAATTGACTCATATATGGTATGTTGATATCATTTTAATGTTGTGAGAACGAAATTCCTCATAATGTGATTTTGAGCCTTATAAGTGGTAATTGAAGTTTTGAATTGCTATGTGTAAATTTAATTATTGATGTTCTAACTCATGTTGTCATGCATTATTTATTGGTTGGGCTACTATTCATGAATCTATTCCTTCCTTTCGAAAGATTTTAGCGTCGTTCGGGGATGAATGTTCCAAAGAAGGAGATAATGTAACACTTTGAACGTCTAAAATGTGTTCTAGATCCTAACATAAGTTTCAAAGGTTTAGAAACTGTTTAAAGGTCTATTTTAATGAATATTAGTCATTTATGAATTTTAGAAACCAAAATGTCAAAGAACGTCCATGATGTCTGGAAACTAGTTCAAGGAGGTAGTAGTATGTGTTGTCCTATTTTACTATGTTTTAGGAGTCACAAAATGATGAAAATTGATGGAAGGGTTTCTAACACTTATAAGAATTTATAATCAAACATTTGGGCACGACTCCCCAAGGAAAAACCAAGGACCCTTGAGGACGAGCCTTGCATTTTGGGGTCAAAGGCTGCCTAAGGCAGTGTCCACCAACGGATGCAACCCATAATCCATTGTCTAATCGAGGGGTGTGGACTGCTTACTTTTATGGACACTTAGCCAAATTCTTGGAAGCCTTCAAATGGACAGTCTCGGATCTTATCAATGAGTGTGCAGCACGGAAATGAAAAGTGCCTGTAGATGGACACACGATCCGTCGATCGTCGTCTCCTCTATAGAGCAACTGTTTTTCTGCAAGTTTTTATTTAGTTAATCTGATTAATTGTCTTAGTTATGAGGTTAATTAAGGGTTAAGAGAGGTATAATTAAGTTAATTAACAACCTATTGAAAGACCCTAACCTAATTAGACTAACCTAGGCTCTCATAATTCCCAAACCCAAACTCTCTTCCTTCTCTCTTCTTTCTCTCTCCCAAGTTGAAGAACACTATCGAAGGTCAAATTCAAGGGGTTCTAGGGCTTCCATCACCAAATTTTCTCCATCAATCTTCATCAAACAGTAAGGTATGTGTTTCCTTTCACCATTTGAACTTCTTTCCCCAAAGGGTTCCATCAAATTGATTTCAAACGTAAGAAATTCAAGTGGGTGTTTTCCAATCTCGAATTGAACTTTCAAATTGATTTGATTATGGTTTTTTTGGATTGAATTGATCAAATAATGATGTATTATGACTATATTAAAAAACTTATTGATGGATTGGTCTAGTTTGTAGAAGATGACCTTTTCCCCTTAACCATAGGTTATGAGCCTTATATTAATTGTGTAGTGTTGGTTCGATTGACTTGGTTATTGATTGAATTACTACTAGCAGATGTTATTGTATCAATTACGAATAGATTAAGATGAGTTGTAGTCCTATCATTCTAGTTCTTGAGAAATAGATCTAGATTATGACTTTGACCTAAGTCTCTTATCTTAAGCTATGAACATGTGATGGATTTTAATGTAGTGGTTCAATTGTCTTTGTTATTGTATTTGTTATTATTGTGTGATGTTACTACACCATTGTTGAGTTGAGTTAACGTTTGATGGTATGACCTTGGTGGTGGATTATGAATGAGACTTGGTATGTCTTGTGATCTCAACTCTTTACTACAAATATGATTAATTGTGATTAATTGATGATAGAGTATTGAAGTATACCTTATGTTAGGATTGATATGGTTGGTATGATATTGAATTTAAAAGTCTTGACTATGTTTTTTGAGGTGTTGTCTAAGATCTAAATTTTTTAAGGATTGTGATAATTACCAGCGTGCCATTTAATGATGTGATTATAAAAATGTGCTAACCTCAATTATGAATTGTAATTAAAGAACTATACTCATGCAATTCTTATTGAGCTATGATGATGATTATTATACAAGTAATAGACAGTATGACCTACATTAAGCAATGATGATTAATACAGACACTAAAGACATTTCAAAAGGGACTCTAGCTTAGCTCCGAGTGAACTAGAGTGAGGAGTCTCTCTTACAACATAGGCAAGGTAGGATCACTAATGTATTTTTGAGATTGGAGATTATAATTCATGTAGCATAAGGAGGGTCGCAATTATATGTCCTAGTTATTGAACTATGTTGCCCTCATAGGACTACTAGCTAGTGGATCCATGTAGTTGCTATGTTCATTTTTTTGTACTACCGTGGAAAGTAGTCCGCCTTCTTTTGGCGTAGGGTTCCATGACACCGGATTCCACATTAGCTTATGTGATCTATTTCGGTTAAGGCGAGATGTTCCCAAAAGGTAAAATGAACTCAAGGAATAAACTCTAACTAGGATAACCTAAGGGGTTTAGCTTATTCTAGGTAGGGGTATGGGACTCTACCTAAACGTTCCACTACTTAGCCTTGAAGGAAGTCTTAGGAAGATGTTCTTATAAAGGTATATGCTTATAATGGTACATAATATGTATATGATGACCTTGAACATTGATGATACTATATGATGATTGGCTTTACTTGTGAATATGTTTTGATCTCTATTTTTAAAGTATAATGATATGTACTCTTAATGATATACTATGTGAAGTTGGACATGGGTTATGAGTCTTGTTTAGTTTACATTATTGAGTAGGGTTATGGGGCTTTGCTTTGTCATTGCACTTTTTGACTTAATGAGGGTTCATGGGTAATTGTCTTGCTTTGTTAATGTTGTAATGAACTCTTATCCATGCTTGTTGCTATTATAATTTGATGATAGAGTTGCCTTGACTCTGGGTTCCATTACTTGATAAGCATGTTGACTTGACTAGACCTAGTATTGTTGGTCGTATTTTGTTCATGTTTTTGACTTAATGAATATGTCTTATTGATTGTTGTGGTCTTATTGAATGTGCATAAGGTTTTTCAATGAAAATTGCATACTTAAACGAAATGTCCTTTTTTAGCATTATTTCATAATATGTGTGCATATGGTCTCATATTTAGTAGAAGTGGTGTAATAACCCCATTTTCGTCCTTTTTCCCCAACATTTTAGATTTCGGTCGTTAAAGGGCTTTTGAGACGACTTTGATGGAACACTTGGAATTCTCATTCATCCAAGTTGGGTAGGTCAGCACTTTCTGAGGGCAATGTAACTATCAAGCTAATGAAGTTGTTTTAGTTTTAAGACTTCTACGTTATTTCCTTTTCATTTGAGTACTAAAGATTGTTTATCGGATACCTGGGTCTTATTACATTGATGTATGGGCTAGGCCCAAATTGTTATACTTTTGTTAGATGGTTATGAGATATAACATGCATTTGAGACTATGTTATATCTTACATATCTATGTGCCATAAAAGTAGAAGAATAAGTAATCTTCCTATAAAAAGGATCTATGTATACTCGATATAAGTATTATGTGTATGTAGAGGTCTATGTAAACCTCAATGTACAAGTAATGAAATTTTTTTAACATTTCCACAGTTTTAACCTATGGATGTAATGATGTAAGCTAAGAGGTTAGTCTTAGCCCTCAAAGAGGACGATGATGCCGATTACGTCTAATGGGTGCTCCCCGGATGTTACATATTTTGATAGGGATAAGGTTTTCTTTAGTTGTTAATATGACTATTTAATAATAGTGTGTTCTTTTTATATCATAGATGGAAATTTTTTTGTTTCCAGCCTTGTGTATAACTAATATGTTTTGAATGGCAATTCTCAATTTCCTCATTAGTTTCTTATATAAAATATGATACGGAAATCATATTCCCGTTCTTAATTGATTAATACTCACTTGAATTTGTTATATATGATTGAAATTTTATTTTATGTGTGAAGCCATTGTATTGGTCATGTCTAGAGTTTGGCACATTTTTTAAAGGTGATGCTCTTGCGAAATAATTTTTGAGTGCGAATGTTTATGTATTTTCTTATTTGTTTTGTTACATGCGAAATTCGCCTGAGTTCACTATGAAATCCTATATTCCCCTTTCATTTAGAGAGAACCATAAAGTCTTAGGTTCCTTCAATCAAGTCAAGCATATTAAAATTGACGTACATGTCTCGAAGTCAGAAATTGCGAAGCAGTCCAAGGAAATGAAAATTTAGGAGTCAAGATGCCCAATTTTTTTTTCAAAATTTTGTTTTTTCTTAGTTTTGGGCCTAAGTCCTTGTCCTTTGTTTTTCATTATTAATTTCGTAGAATTATAGGACAAGTGAAAAATAGGGCGTAAGTCCATAAGCAAAAATGCGTCCAAATATTGGTCCAGGCGGACAGAAACAGGCTTTGGACCTAACTCTCATTCTCTTTTACTTTATCGCTTATATGTTTGTTGTTATTTCTAGTTAGATTTATGGTTAAAGAATTTACATCCCCACAAGGTGCTATTTCATTTTAACATTCAAACTAATTCAATCGACTTCAAATGGATTTAAAAATAATAAATCTTGCAAGTCAAAATTTTATTTAGAAATTAGGTCGATGTTTCATCCTAAAATGATACTAAATTACTTTAAAATCAAACTAATTTAAATTTTTTATTAAAAAAATTTAGTATTGCAAGTAAGAGAACATCTTAGATGCTTTCAAAACCTTGCTAAGATTTTAATAAGAACCTCTTTATAACCCCCTTGAAAATTCTTTAAAATTTTTTTCCTTTTTTAGTCAAGTAGAAGAATAGTTTTCTTGATCTTTCTAAACAATTAAGTGGTGACTCTAAACAAAAAAATAATAAAATATTTTTTTTATTTAAAAAAGAATGACGACTCTACTGGGAAATTGAATGGTTTTAACCTTTAAGCTAATTCGTTTTGTTTTGTGTAAATAATTGTTTACTTGCTCTCTTTATCGTATTATTGGACGGTCGCATTACATGGCATCAATTCTGCCAAGCAGCAACTAGAATGCATTAGGAAAAAGGTGGTTACGTGTCTTACCATGGCTATCCTTCAACATGGAAGTAATAAACGAATAGTTTGCTTGCTGTCGTCCAGCGTCATTGATTAGCTTCACCCCGCTGTTTTTCCAACTCGGGCAACCATCATTTTTAAATCAATTCTAGTCAACCTAGGATAGAGCCAAACCAAATCCATATCTAAGAATCATCCTAAAATGGCTTAGTTCCCAAGGTGTATTAAATCAATTAGTTAAAGCGCCATACACCTGTCAAAGTTTTTTCACCTAACGACATACCATGTTATTTTACGTTTGAAGTATATATGTGTGGAAACCAAATATGGTGGATTGGAAACTTAAATGGGGTATTTGTTGTAGGTATGGATCATTTTCCTAAGTTTGACATGGTTGTGGAAGCCCCGATTTTACTCTAGATATGGTATAACGACCTTGATGGGCATCACAAAAGAACCGTTAACAAATATGTGGGTTTCCTAACTAAACTACTCAACATGGTTTCTTAGCCCAATCTAATTGAGGTCCTCACATGCTATTGGATAATCGAAAATGGTATTTTAATTTGGCACCATGGAAATTACTCCGAAAATCAAGATTGCATGGATACAGTTGTTACAAGGTTAGAAAGAAGAGTGAGGAAAAAAGAAAACATCTTGATCCCTAAATATCCTTCTGTCGAAGATATTAAAAACTTGCTTGGAGTGGGAAAGGACTACGCTTACTTGGTCAATGAATCTAGTGTATCTTTTATGGACCTCTACGTTAGATTTGGGAATGTGAGCTTCTATGCAAACTGCAAAAAAGAGTTCAGTGTTACCTAAAGGGAATGATATGAAATCCGACCTTTAGTGTTCGCCGTTGCGCTATTTTTGTATTATGGTTTTTCCACATGGAGTGAGTCTAATTCTCAACATTTGAGTGATAATTCTTGCACACACTTAATTATACGGGCATCGGAGTCAAAGGGCAAGTGAAGTATTATATGACTGCTCCAGTCATTTTGTCAGACATGTATCGAGCTTTGAGAAAATACAAAAAGGGTCACCGCTACTTTCAAGTTGGTAACCTTCTCCTACAATGGTGGATCTTAAATCATTTTGAGATATAACATAGGACTCTGAAATTGCATACCCTCGATGATAAAAACACTCTCAAGGATTTGAACGATGCGTTTTTTTGGGCAAATTAGGAGAATAGAAGGACTAGATGAAGATGGGCTCGGATTTTTTTCGAGATAAGGGAAGAAGATATCCAATGGATTCTCGATTGCTTCATCTCAAAAGATGTTGCTATGGGAGTCCGCAGATAACACGTGCTTCCGTTACCTAGTATTTGGGGAAATCTTCCTTACACACCCTTCCAAATTAGAAGGCAATTTAAGAGAAAACAAATCACTCCTAAAGAGGAAGATTATCGTATTTACGTGTACAAAATTGGGGATGATTGAATAGACAATGCTTTACAAATACTGAGAGAGTGGAAAGGAGCCCAGCAAATGAACAAAGCAACAAATACTACAACTCAGTTTAACGCCGGATATGATGAAACTTATAAAGCTTGGTTGAAAAGCAATATACGAGGTGTCTCCTTTCCAATCCCAAACAGTTACCACAGCGTGAAAGACAGAGTTCAAAGTTGTGATTGAGTTGAGAGAGGTAATGAAGAAAGCTCAAGAAATGCATGCCTAATTTCTTCAAAATCAGTGTGATCTCGAGAAAACAACTTGGAAATTGGATAGATTCATTTGCATTTTTGATGAGCTTAACTTATGGGTAAAAGATAAATTTGATGGGATGCAATACGAGGATTGGAAATAAAAGAGACGTAGAAGCGAGGGTTATTTTTTGATGCTACGATGCACATTCCAACAACGCAAGACACCTAAAAGCAACAAAGAAGCAGGGCCATTAGGGACGGCATATTGGATTTCACCCCTACATGAGTTTTTGGTATGTATTTCTGTCATTTCGGTACACTTTCAAATGACCCCTGTATGGGCCTTTTCTTTTTGTATTTTCATTTGTTGCCTATTTTCCTTGCTTATTCAACTAACAAATTTGCTCAGGTGTAACTAAATGGTTCAATTCCACATGTACATCATTCAAATGCGCTAGACCTACCCTTGGCACAAAAGGGTCCCCTACATGTTTTGGATGCGATATATGTGCTTTTACTGTTTATGTGATAGGTTGCTTTGAATGAAGAAGTTGTTAACCCACTTCTTTTCAAAATTTTCCAGAAAATGTATAGAAGTCACTATTACAAAATGTCCGATAGAATTTCTCCAATCTTGAGTTTCTCAACAAAAATGTGAATTTGTAGTATATAAATCCTAAACATTACTCTATCATCTAAGGAAAGGTAAAATCGCAGATATAAAGAAAGGCAAGGATATCAAGATGGAACCTACTGGAGAGGAGTTGGTGTGGAAAATGCAATGGATTATGCAAGAAATTTGAGAAACTAGGGAAAGAGGATTCAAAATTTAAATTTCCACGGCAGCAATGCTAAATGAGGATTTGGCAGCTAAGATGGAGAAAAGGAAGAACATCGACACATATGGGGAGGAACTAAGGGTGATATTGGAGATACTCCTTCAAAAGATTCGAAAAAGGAGAAACAGAAGTAGATCTAGACACCTCAAATGTATTATCCTGAAGTGCAGTACTCGACGAGGAATCGGCGGCGAACATGGCAGAATTTACTAATGTGAGGGAAAAAACAGCCTCAATGCGGAAGGAAAACAAAGCTTTCAACAAGGACGTAATCGTGAGACTTCAGAAGATATGCAGGAAATAGTCTTTCTTTGATCAAAAAGCTAATAGTGGTCTCGAAGACACTCATCAGGGAGTGACTGAGCATGATATCGATGAGGAAATCATCTACATGCCTCTCTTTCTGGGACATCTGAAAGGAAGAGAAAAATGGATCAGCTCCCGATTTATGAGCTGACATATAGAGTGGAAGCAAGGGTCGTGCCATGCGCTCTTTTTTACGAGCATCTTATAGCTTCACACATGTTGAAGCCTCATATGGAATAACTTTGGGTTTGGTGCATGAAAACTCTAAGAAGATGTGTGTTTTCTACCTAAACCTACGAGGACATACTATAGAGGTATGTTCGCATCTTAAGGCGAGAATCAGTAATCTAATTGACACAGAAAAGATCCCGCATATGTGGGTGAGAATACCATCCTTACCTATGAACAGTCGGATCCCAATGAGCTAGTCATTAAACATACGCAGTTTCATTGTAACTATTTCACACCATTCTAGAAGACATTGTTGTACATGTATAGAGACTTGGTTCAGAAAGGGGTCTTGGCCAAAATGATACAGAAGCATTCAATCCTGTTGGGATGGAAATCTTGAAACCATGTCCTTATTATGACACTACAAACCACATCATCAGAAATTTCCTTAGGTTTTGATATGATGTCGAATCCCCCGTCAATATGGGAAAGATTCAAGTTGCGTTCGTTCCTCGTGACTAACGTTGCATCAAGGATAATTACGACTATGAAGAAGTAACATTTACTATTAGAAGTCTTCTTCTTCTGTTTTTCACTTTCCTTGTAATCATTGAAAAAAAATAAATGAGAACAAGTAATTCGTTTTGTATTCGAACTACGTAGGGCCTGAATAATCCTCATGAGATACATAGTCAGCCTTTTCAAGGCCCGACCCCTATTTTTTTAAAAATTCATTCTCCATTTTCATCCTACAAGGAAATGTATGGTCCAGATTAACGGATGTCGAAAGAGATGCAGCAAGAAGGACTTAGCTCAACGTGATTTAACCTTTCTCAAATTAAAATAAGATAATTTCTGCTTATTCAAAAAAAAATCAGTTCCCCATGAATTGTGGGTTGACATGTCCTCAAACAAACAAACTTTTTGTGTTTATATGCTCTCTATGTGATATGTTGCATTTTGTATTCTGAATTCAAACTAATAAACTTTGCCTTTGAGTTATTTTCCTTCTATAGATACTTAAAACTAGTTTGTATCAACAAGCTGGTTGACCATCCTCACTTCACAAGATGTAAAAGACATATAGATTCCTTTCATGGTAAAAGTGTAGATAAGGGAAAAGAAACAATGGGTGATAACAATGAACAAATCAGCCTCACCGATGTTGTGGTAGCTCTACCTTCCATCGAAGATCACAATGAATTGTCATGTTACTGATGTAATAGATTGCCGAGATGAAGGTTGAAATGTAGAGGAGACAAGTGCTTCCTCCGCCGATTTTTACTACAAATGCTTCGACAGATGGAAGGCCTCCATTGTACTTTCCTTCTTCAAACATAGAACAAGCTCAAAACCCACCTTCCACTCCTTCTCAAAATCCCTTAGTGATATCTTTAACCGCAAAATCCTTAATACGCCTCAGCCTGCTATCATGCCTCACCCCCTCCTCCAAACCCCAATCTTGAAATTCCATATCCCCCGCAAAACTCCAACCAACAAATAGCTCCACCCCCACAAAAACAACATACATATAATCCACAAACGCCCCTCCATCACAAAAATTAACACACTAACCCCCAAACATTCCCACAAAACTACCAAACCACCCAAAACGCCCCAAGTCTCTCCATCCCTCCACCACTACCCCAAAAAACCACTTTCCAAGTTCTCGTTCCTTATGAGAACGACGTGAATTTTTGATCTTGACATTTAGGAGTAGAAGAAAAGGGAATAGAGGTCTAAGAAAGAAGCGGTGAAGTTAGATAAAACGGAAGAGATGTGGAAGGCAATGAAAGAGTTGCAGTGTATTCCCGAGGTTGCTAGCTTAAATTATGAGAATTTGTACATTTATCCAAAATTGGACTTCCCATAAGGGCTTAAGATGCAATAATTTGACACTTTAAGAGGAATAGGAATTCTCTTAGAGCATCTAAAGGCATAATGTAACCAGCTCGTGAGAGCTTGGAGAGATGAAGTTTTACTAATGCGGATCTTTAGCCAAAGTCTAAGAGGAGAGGCTCTAGAGTGGTTTACATGTCACAAAACAAGGCAGTGGCCTATCTAGAATGCCTTGGCTAAGGATTTCATAGAACAATTTTCTTATAACGTAGAAATTTTTCCCGATCGTTATTCCGTAGAAAAGATAAAGCAGAAATCTAATGAAAGCTATAGAGAATTCACATATAGGTGGCTAAAATAGGAAGCCAAACTTCGGCCTCCTATGTGTTAAAAGGAAATTGTGGAAGTACTTGTATGGGCTCAGGAACCCGAGTATTATGACAAAAATATGTTTCTTGCTGGAGCAAAGTTTGATGAGATAGTTAATTTAGGTAAGACTATCAAAGATGGATTAAGAACCGGGAACATTACATGTGTTGTTTCCTAGCTCGGATCCTCGAGTTTGTTTAAAAAGAAAAGAGAAGATATGTCTGTTGTCTCTTATGAGGAGAAAAAGTCCCCAAGGAGATCGTCGTCATACAAAGGTCATTCTCGGTGATCACAAGTTCTTACCTTGCTTGTTATGCCCAAGCTTATTACAAGAACCCCCCCCCCCCCCCCCGTTATGCAAATGCCCCTCCTTATAATTATGAAAATACTCCCCCTACCAGTTATCAAACTCAATCTCGCATCTAATGAAATTCCCCTCCAGTTTACCAGACTCCCCCTTATCTTTGCAAAGGTGTTGCTCCTAATGGTGCTAACATTCAGTCCAGTGATCAAACGCCTACCCAGATATATCAAGCCCCACCTCTAGTTTACGAAATCCCCCCCCCCAAAACTACCAAGAACATCGCCAAATTACTAAACTAATCCATATTTGAGATATCAATCTCCCCTCCCCAACATCCAAAATTATTGTCATATGCCTCATCATAAATAAGGAAACTACGATCCCTCTCGTCACAAATTTTAGAAAAATTGCGCCAATATTTTTAGTTTGCTCGCTGAAAGTTGTACAAAGTTGTTCAAGTGATTAAATGTTGCACGTTATATCTATCTCGTGGGGCCCAATACTGAGGATACTTTAATTTCAACAGCATTGGACATGCTACTTAGGATTGTATTACATCAATCACAAAATCCAAGATCTTATTGACCAGAAGGTGGTCTCCCTCAAGACTATTGCGCCTAATGTGAACAATATTCCTTTGCCAAATCATTGGGGCTTCACTATCAATATGATAGAGACAGATGACAATTGGTTCATGGCAAAAGCGATAATTCTGATCGTTCACAATGAACTAGAGAAGGTTCTTGCTTCGTTAATCATAAGAGAAAAGAAGGAGTTCGTGATTTTGACACTCGAGAATGTTGTTACCTTGCTGACAATAGAGACTAATGCCCTACAAAGGTTTGTGATTGAAACTGCTTCTGCTCAAGGTATAACTAGGTCTGGTAGATGTTATACGCCGGAAGAGTTGGGTCATAGGGGGCAGAAAAAGAACCGGATGAAGAGACTGATAAATGAGGCTGAGGTTGAAGAGTTCTGGAGAAAATTCAGCCAAATAACTAATCAAGTGTGTAGAATCTAGAGAAGACAACAATTAGAGTTTCTGTGTGGGCCTCGTTAATGAGTTTGTAGCTGCATAAGCAAATCCCGATGAAGGATTTGGAAGACATATATATGCCCGTGGGCACCAGTAGTCACAATGTAGCAACTGTGGTCAACCAGGTCATCCGAAGGCATCAAATCAATTTCTATGATAAAGAGTTTCCCTTTGAAGGAAAAATGCACAAGAAAGATTTGCATGTAACCATTACATGTTGAGGAAGTATTATAAACCGTGTATGTGTTTCTGATATATCCGGTCTCAATATTTTCCCACTATCAACTCTACGGCATCTAAAATTTGACTTGGGAAAGTTTCAAAAGAACCAATTATATGTGAATGCTTTCGATGGGGTGCAAAGAGACACACTGTGGGAATAAAAATTGATCATTCTAATGTGTCCTACAGAGTTCAACGTGGAATTCAGGTGTTGCACATCAACACTAGCTAGAACCTTCTTTTTGCGAAGGTCTCTCATCCACATGGTTGGGGTTGTATCTTGTACCCTTCACCAAGTAATGAAATTTGTCTGGAAGGATCAGGAGTTGGTTATATATGGTGAAGAAATCCATTCAAATGGGTATGCACCGATCGTTGATGAAGTTTTCCAAGGCTGTGATTTTTACACGGTGGAGCTAGTAAATGCCACCGGTGATGATTTTCCTCCAAAGCCTCCTATGCCTTCTGTATACAAGATGATTGCTACTTTGATACTTCAGAATTGTTTATAACAAGGTTTTGGATTGGGAAGGAGTTTCCATGGAATTGTCAAGGCTATCCCAATTCCCGCTGAAGGAGCGAGGTTTCGTTTAGGGTGTACCTCCACAGATGAAGAAGCAAAGATAAAGAGCAAGAATGTTGATCAAGAATTGGCTAGGCCAGTTCCTCAGATGTACCTGTTATTTCCAGTTCAATAGTATGCCAATCATGATGGCCTTGGGGGAAGTACAATGGGCTTTTTTTTATGAAATTGATGTTGTCATAGAGGAAGAGGCTGAGACATCCGGTATCCGCGATAATGAGCTAGGGGAATAATTGCGGAATTAGACCCCCACACCACTCTCTATTCAATAAACATCTTGGTACACTGACATATATTTATGCCTTTTATGAAAATTAGCGGTAGTCAGGAAGAGGTTAGAGACCCAGTATTTTGTAATTTCTTTAATTTTCCAAATTTGGAAATTCCCTCATAATTCTTATAAAGGCAACATGGACATTCTTCATTACCAAAGTTTGCATTTTTTTTCAATTTTATTAAAAGTCTCTTATATCAAAAACTTGTTTATTTGCTATATTTTACCGTTCTAACTTTGTCTATTTATAAATTAAGTAATATTATTTTAAAACCTGTCAATGTCATGTCATGTCATGAGACAAAGGAACATAATGAGGTAGGTGATTACCAAAGTGAAAAATATGAAGAAGATAATGAGGTATCGGAACATGTTGTTTAAGAGTATCGGCAGTTTGAGAATCAACATAAGCCAAATTTGAAAGAAGCTGAGAATGTGAATCCTGGAGACGAGGAATGCACCAAAGTGGTCAAAATCTGTGTCCCTCTAACTGAATCTCAAAGAAAGGAGATGATTCTTTTGGCCTAGAGAATACATGGATGCATTTGAGTTGAGTAAAAATGTAGTGTCCCATAAATTGCGGATTAATCCAGGTTTCAGTCAAGTTAAACAACAGACTCGAAAGTTCAATCCTTAGTTATGTTTGAAGACTAAAGAAGAGATTACCTAACAAATCGAGTCTCAATTAGTGGAAGTGAAGCAGTACCTGACTTATTTGGCCAATGTTGTTTCGGTTGCAAAGAAAGGTGGGAAGATCACAATTTGTGTTGATTACAGAAATCTCAAAAAATCAAGCCCACAGATAATTTTCCATTGTAAAATATTCTAATTTTAATTGATTAATGTGCTAAGCATGAAATGCAGTCGTTTGTGGATTGTTACGCAGGCTATCACCAGATCCTAATGGATGAAGAAGATGCAGGAAACCAACCTCCATTACTTCTTGGGTGTATATCATTATAGGGAGATGTTGCTAGGTCTTAAAAATGTTGGTGATACTTATAGGAGGGCTATGAAAACCATCTTTCATTACATGATTCACAAAGAAAATGAGATACATGCAGATTACTTCACAATCAAGTCCCATGAGAGTTTGGATCACTTGAATCGTTTAAAGAAGTTCTTTAATTGCCTACGTCTTTGAAACTTGATGTTAAATCCCTCCAAATTTGCTTTTGAGGTGCAAGTCAGAAAGTTGTTGGGATTTATATTCAGCTCAAGGATCATTGAGCTTGACTTTTCCAAGATCAAGGCGATTCAGGAATTACCGCCTCCGAAGATGAAGAAGGAAGTGGTGAGCTTCTTGGGAAGGTTGTACTACATTCATTGATTCATAGGTCATCCACCATGGTTTGTGGGCCTATTTTCAAGTTTTTGAAAAAATATTCTTTCACAAAATGGACTGAAGAATGTCAGACAACTTTTGATGCCATCATGAACTTTTTGTGTAATTCGCCAGTGTTGGTTCTTCCATGAGAAGGGAGTCATTTGTTGTTGTATTTTTCTGTCTTGGATAATGCATTTGGGTGTGTGTTCGGTCAACATGATGAGACAGGCAAGAAAAAGTGAGCCATATATTATTTGAACAAAAAATTTACTCCATACGAGGCTAGTTACACTCTTCTGGAGAAAATGTGTTGTGCTTTTACTTGGTTTGCTTAGAAGTTTAGACATTATTTGTCTTCAGTAAATTTTTGTTGTCTTTTAATCAGGATGTGTTTGGGCTACAAAACTCTTCCTGATTATCTCCATTTTGGGTATAGAATTGGTAAACTTACCAACCAAGTTGCACTTGCATCTGCTTGCCATTTTTACTTTAAAATCTTCTTCCCGAAAGGTTAGGGAAGGGTATCCTTGCCGAGTGCTAATAATAGGAATGTTTATGTATAGGGGTGGGACATATTGATTTTGATTAAATCTTATTCGAGAGGCTAAGTATTGGGTCACAATGAGGGGTGAATGGTCTGGAATTCGAGTGAAATTATTTTTGCTAAAGGAACTATTGATAGGAGGTCTATTTTGAAATTTCTAGGAGTTATTTTGGTTGGTTTTTTTGCAGGTTTGATCTCTGAATATTTCCACAGAATCGTTCCCTTTGTGATCATTCTTCTCGTTTAGTCCATTTCCTGTAGCCGGCATAAACTGCGTACCCTTCTCATGCTCATTTTGATTAACTAGAACATTATAGGGAACATTACTATGATCATTAGGAGTTATCGACCTAGGGACTAACTTACTTGTGGTATTATTGTTGGCCTTTGGTGAACAATCCTTAGCATAGTCTTGTCTTCTTTGGTCTTACAATTTACTTTGTGGTTTATGATAGTTTGATTTTCTTCTCCTCGACTATTGTAAGTGTATCTCTTGAAGATCCTCCAAAAACATACGACTTAGATTAAGATTATGTGTTGTGGGAATTTTAATTTTATAATTGATTTATCCTGATTCTTAGGACCTTTTTTCCTTGTTTTTCTTAAATCTTTGTGTTGCAGTTAATTTTGTACTTTTAATTTACTACAAATATGCAGTGTGTAAAACGTGTTCTTGTTCTTGAATTCATTGTTTCAGAGACCCTTTTAAGCCCAAAGGCCTTTCCTAATTTTTTGATAAAGGTATGAGCTCTTTCTTATTATGGTTTGAGTTCTTCATTTGGATTTATGTGGGGTTTAATTTTCATACTTTTTTGTTCTGTGTATTGGTGAGTTGGTAATTTGTTTTGTTGGTTTAATATTTGGGTTACTTTGTTGATTCTGAGTTTAAAGATTCAAACTTTGTGCTTTTTTGTTCTGTTTTAAGCTATCTTCGTGTATTGTTTCTGCTTAGTTGAGCAGCTATATGAAAAAAAAATTAATCAATATTTTGCATCAATAGTAACTAAAAAATTATACACGCATACTACCAAAACAATTGAACTGTTGAATCCAAAACAAACAATAACTGAGAAGTCAATACAAGGAAAAAATACGCAGCAAAAGAGCTAGCTCAAAGAAAACAATTCAGCACCACAAACTAACAAAAGATGATAAAAGCAGAACTATATCGACATATTTTGCTATGCACGAGTCCTTTGTGAGGTAGTTTAGACGGTCTACTACATTTGAGTATTTTTCTGTTTATAGGGAACAATTTGAAAATATTTGTACAAAGTGGTTGATAAACTTAGAAGTTCCTGACATATGTCAATTACAGAAATCGACAAATGAGCCTTGTCTAAAGCTGCAACATTTGGCTATTCTGGAATGCAATGAATAATCTCACAGTTTCAACATCCCCGGTTATTCTTCAAGCTTGCTCTTCGATCTTGACTTGTAAGTCCTACAGGAGTAAACCAGAAGTTATACACATTATCTTTTCCAGACCTCACCTGGTGGGATTATACGGGGTATGTTGTTGTTGTTGTCCTTATGATGTTTGTACCGAGACCTTGAAGTTTCATTTCCAAATTTTCATAACCCCTATCAACATGGGACATTCCACTGATTTCATTAATTCCTTCAGCAGCTAGACCAACAACAATCGATGACATTCCCCCATGCAAATCAGTTGCATTGACCTGAGAACTGGAGTGGACTAGCATAAGATCCATAACAACACTAATACACGATATAGTTTGTATAGAACATTAGGAAATCAAGCAAGGACTATAAACTTTCCTTGCCTTTCCCTTCCCATAAACAGTTGCTCTGCTTCCAGAGACCTGAATATTAGCTTCCAATTTCTTCAGCTCAGTTACTGCACAAAAGAGGATAATGAAACCTTTGAAAGAAACATTGAATACAATTATCTGTCGAAAAAATAGCAAACGGTTTTGTAGGCATTCTGACCTGATATTCTTTAGCAATTATGTGAGACTTATGATCCCTTAGTTTTGTTTGGGTGGTCCAAATTTTTCTGAAAGAATTACCAATTTTTTTATTCTTTAGTGTGTAAAAAACCTACTTTTTCAGTATGGTTTAGTCTTTTTTGGTTCTTGAACAAGATTATATGGATAGGTTCTTGATTATATGACTGTAAACATATTTGGCCGTTAATGAGATATTTTCTTGATTTTCCATGACTGAAATGTGTCAAAAGCTAAATTCTTTCTTCAAGGTTGAGTTGGTCGCATTTATACATCTACTAAATTTGTATCATCATCTATACAACAAAAAGAGTATCAGGTGTTTCTCTTTCCCCTTGATGTGAATACAGAGGGTGTAGCAGCCCACCTCTCCTTATTATCATCATTTTCCTAATATATATTTGTAATATGTTATGCTTATATTTGTCTACATCCGTACTGCATTATGACTATATAGATGGCAGAGTTTGCTTAAGCTTTAGTCAATTGAGATGTGTTCAAAGATATAAGAGGATAGTGGAATAGTGGTTTTAAGGATATTTTATGGTGCCCTTCAATATTTTCCCAAAGCTTTAATATGTGACTATACAATTTTGCATGAACTAAAGCATAAACTGAGAGTAACAGATACAGGGGATTCATATCGCCGACTTCAAATATAGACAAAGGTATTCATATTGTAAACTTCAATTAGTTTGGAATTGATGTCTAATTTTTTGATAGTACAAAAATCGCATCACGTAATAGTCAGTTGTTTCCTTCTCAAATTATATGGTATTTGTGTCATGTCCAAAATCTAACTTTATCTCTTCTCTTGTTTTCTACCTATATTTCATAATCCATGGGATACCCTACAAATACAAATTCCAGCAATCATTCTGTGATAGAGCCACAAATGACTTTGTCAAAAATGATTGTGTATAATTGGAAAAAAACACCATTTAATTTGTAGGTTTGATCAATGAAAATAGGAGTATTTTTCATGTATCAATAAACTTTGAAGTTTTCATTTGAATATTAATTTCTACCACCAAAATTGCATTGTTATATACATACAATTTGTTCTCATTAAGCGTAATTATATGGTTTGAGTACATATTTCTACTAAAACTATTGAGTTCTGTCAAATCCGCACCTATCACTGTGACTCCACCTGCGCCAGCAGAGTGTATGTGCATATATATTAAGCTAAGGGACCAAATGAGTCATAAAGGATACCCTACATCAACCCCATGACCAGTCAATAAAATGTTTTCATACCATAAATTTGGCCTTCTATGGGCAACTTTTCCCCCTCCTAATAAAGAACAATTAATTAGAACACCTTTTCATTTCTCTCCTTACATGTGAATGGTGATTTTTTCCACCTGAAGTCTGCTGTGATTGTGCTAGATTTCCTAGTTGAAGACAAGGTTTCCTCATCCTAAACCCTACTCACTTTAATTAGGTATAAAGTATGTTTGCATGCTATAGTATGATGGTCATATGGTTGAAACATAGTTCTTATGATTATAATGTAATGTTAAAGTGAAAGGTTTACTCACTTACTAGTGTATCTAAAGTGAAAGGAGCATTCTCAATTATGAAACCCCTATGAGATATTATGATAAGATTTTGACATAAGTGTCTAATAAAGAGTAATGTGAACATATGTAATTAGTAAAGTTGACTACTAAAGAGAACAAATGTGTAGCACCGGGAGGACGTGAAAGTGAGATGGAAGATTTTACGTTTCGTAAGTATGGATCCCCACATGGTTCCATATTCTTAGTATGTATGAGTACCCAAAGATATATGTTGTCTCATGATATGGAAGTCTTTTCGGTGTGGGAGTAGTACATCGTATTCCATGTAGATCACTTGGTCTATATCGGTTATTGCAATCTTTAACAAAATATAAAAGTAGATTTATTAAAGAATGAATGTAAGGATATGAACTACCACAAGGGCTTTTTTAAGGGGTTATACATAGTTGAAGGGACGTTATGGAACTTCTCTTGAACATTGCATATGTAGGATTCTAAGAGGTGGTTGTAGTAGGGTTCTTCATTGATTATGTTGAATTTGGATTATGCATTGTAACCTATATATAAATATTATGTGCATGGTTGTCTTCATCTTATGGTATGCTTATGATAATAATGATATTATGACATATGAATGTAGTAGGTGGTTTATAGTTGGCATAGAGCTTTTGATGGGGTTATGGAATCCTATCCTTGGCATTGCACTTATGCTGCTTAGATTGCTTATATTTTGGGTTTATATCATGTTGATTCAGCTTATGTTCCTTATCTTGTATGTGTAATGGGTCTTACTTGATAAAGAGCATGTTTTCAAGTAAAATTTCCTTTTATGTGTATTTGAAATGTTTTATGTGCATGACACCATACTTAGTACGTGTGTTGTACTAACCCATAGTATCCCCTCGCCCCACATGTAGGTTTGGGCCATTAAAGTTATTCAATGTCATTTCTATAGAATCTTGGATTCTCTTACCCAAGTTGGTGAGTCCTTAAGTCCGAGGACAAAGCACATATGATTCTATATTGTTCTATCCTATTCTAAGACTTTCTATTGATGGAAGGGCTAAGTCCAAACTTTTGTATTCCTTTGTCAAGATGGTACTATAAGACAAATTTAGTGCCTATTTTGATATTTAGAAGAATTTGATTTATAAATTGTAAAAGCTTTTAATTATTCAATATTTTTCTAAGACTATATGCAATGTTGAATGTTATATTCTTGTATAAGACCTCCGTGAGGTCAAGTACACCGTGTCCGACTAGGGGTGCTCTCGGGTAGTGAAAACATGGTATCCAAGCATAAGGTTTGGAAAGATTGTAGAATTGATATCTCAGAATACCACGTCTTATAGAGTCTTGTTCATTGGTGTAAAGTGCCACACTTATGAATGAGAGGGTATGAGATGTTTAGGAACTTTCACTCTTTTGTCATTCATTTGTCGTACCTAAGAGTCTTGACAAATCTATTCCATTCTTCTAATCCTTTCGTGTGATTATAGGCAATGAATATAAGAAATACTAATGCTAGGAGGGACGAGTAAGATAAATTGAATAAGGCGGTTCCCCCTCAAGATCCCCAAAACCATCAAGTACCTATTTAAGAAGGACCAACATAATCCGCGAAAAGGTAGAAAAAGGAAGAGGAGGAGTAGGAGCGTCAACTTTTTAATTCCCTGCGTGGGATTGTTTTCTATTTGTATTTGCAACGCATTCCCCTTCCGAAAATGTACCCCCCATTTTGATTAAATCCGTGTAACGAATGCTATGATTATTTGTGAAGCTTATTTTGAGGGATGCAACAATATGTTTTAAATGACGCAATGCATCTTTCAGATCGCTAGGCCTACCCTTGGAACAAAGAGCCACATACATGGTTATCATGCGATATATGTATTTTTAATTATTTATGTGATATGTTGTTTTTAATGATGGCATTTTTAGTCCACTCTTTTTATAAATTTCTGAAAATATACACAAGACACTATTACAAAATGTCTGACCAAATTTTCCTAGTGTTAAGTTTCTCACTAAAAAACACATCTCGTGCCCAAATTCTAAAATAGTACTCTATCATCTCATGAGAGGAAGAATCACATCTATGGGAAAGGGTAAGAGTATCAAGAGGGAACTTACTGGAGAGGAGTTACAGAGAAATATAGGACAAATCAGGCAAGAAATTCAAAGGGTTAGAGAGGAAGAACTCAGGTACGAAATTGCCTCATCAGTTTACAAAGTCGCGACTACGGCACTGGATGAGTATTTGGTGTCCGTCTTGTAGAGTCTTATTCATTGGTGTAAAGTTCCACACTTATTAATTAGAGGCTATGAGATGTTTAGGATATTTCTCTCTTTTGACATTCATTTGTCATGCCTAAGAGCCTGGACTCTATCTAGTATATTCTTCTAATCCTTGCATATGCTTATACGCAATGAATATAAGAAAGACTAATGCTAGGAGGGCCGAGTACGAGAATATGAATGAGGTGGTTCCTCCTCAAGCTCCTCAAAGCCCTCAAGTACCTATTGAAGAAGTACATATGTCCAATATTGAGATAAGGACGACCATTTATAGTTTGACTAAAGTGTTGGCAACTGAAATGGCTAGGGACACTTGGGTGAAAGTGAACCCCCAATGCTAGAACAATCGCTTCTCGGATTAGGATTTCACAAGAGTGAATTACCTTACTTTTTTGGCTCCAAGTGTAGGAGGACCTACAAGGGTTCATTGATGAAGTGTGTAAGGTGATACGTGTTATGGGTATGTCCTCTCAATAGAAGGTAGAACTAGCCGCCTATCAACTCAAAAATGCAGCTCAAGTTTGGGATGAACAATGGAAATAAGATAGACCTATTAGAGAGGGCCCGAGAGGTTGGGAATCATTTAAGGAGGCTTTCCTTGATAGGTTATTCCCCTTGGAATTGAGGGAGAGTAAAGGTCAATAATATATAAATCTTCATCAAGGGGATATGAGCGTGAGGGAGTATCGTCTCAAGTTCAGTCAACTATCCATATATGTTTCTACTATGGTGGCGGACTCTAGGGCGAAAATAAACAAATTTGTTATGGTGATATTCGATCTTGTGGTGAATGAATGTAGGTTGGTCATGCTAATTCCAAGCATGTACATCTCTCATCTAATTTTTCATGTCAAACAAATTGAGGAGCAAAATCTTAAGCAAGTTTGTCGGGAGTTGACGAGGTCAAGGGCCGATAATATAAATTCTTCTAAGGCTAGATTTTTCAAGATAAGCCAAAGTTCAAAAAGAGTTTTTCCAACAAAGGTCTTTTTAAAACTCCAAGGGTCAACAAAGGTGGGGTGTCTAACCCTAAGCCACAAGGACATGTTGGTTCTTATATTGATAAGTCTATTTGTGCAAAGTGTGGTAGAAAGCATGAAGGCAAATGCCTATTTGGCACGGGAAATTGCTATGGTTCTTGTATGAGTGGACACATGAGGAGAGATTGTCCTATCATGAAGGCTCAAGGAAGAGAGAATGCTCAAGCACAAACAAGTGATCCTAACTCGGATGCTCTTAAGAAGAATCTCTTTTGTGCACTTCAACCCCAAGGTGATCAAGAGATCTCTTCGAATGTTGTTACCGGTATGTTGCAAGTATTTTCAATTAATGTTTATCCATTGTTGGATCTCGGTGCCACTTTGTCTTTTGTAACTCCTTGAGTGGCAATGAAATTTGATGTGATCCCCGATGTCTTAGATGAACCCTTTTTTGTTTCTACTCTGGTGGGTAATTTTGTAGGTGCTAGAAGAGTTATAGGGGTTGTCCCGTTATATTGACCAATAGAGTCACATTGGTCAATTTGGTAGAACCTGATATGTTGTACTTTGATGTAGTATTGGGGATGAATTTTCCACATGCTAGTTTTGTGTCAATTTATTGTAGATATCGGGTATCAAGTTTCAATTTCCTAATGAACACATTTTAGAATGGAAGGGGGAAAACTCAATCCCTAGAGGTCAAATTATTTCATTCTAAAAGCTTGTAAGTTTATTTCTAAGAGATGTATCTATCATACTGTAAGAGTCAACGATCTTGAGTCCGAGTCTCCTCCTTTAAAGTCGGTCCTCGTAATGAAGTATTTTCTAGAATTTTTTCCCGGATACTTGCCTAGAATTCCTCCGAAACAGAAAATAAATTTTGGCACTGATTTATTGTTGTATATGCAATCCATCCCAATCCCTTCTTACCGGATGGTTCCGTCCGAATTGAAGGAATTAAAAGTTCAACTAAAGGATTTGTTAGATAAGGGTTTTATTCAACCAAGCATATCTTCATGGGGTTCACCGATGCTATTTTTGAAAAAAAAAGATGGTTCATTTAGGATGTGTAATGATTACCGACAATAGAACAAAGTCACAATAAAGAAAGTACACACCGTAGGATCAATCATTTGTTTGACCTACTCCAAGGGGCGAGTTACTTTTCAAATTTTAATTAGAGGTCGGGTTATCACCACCTTAGAGTAAGAGGGGGTTGATATTTGAAAAATGGCCTTCCGAATAAATATGGTCACTATGTGTTCTTAGTCATGTTCTTCGGGTTAACGAATGGCCCGGCGGCTTTCATGGACCTTACGAATAGAGTCTTTAGAAGTTATCTTGATTTTGTTTTTTATTGTCTTTATTGATGACATATCGGTATACTCGAGGAGTGAGAATGACCATATTAACCACTTGAGGATAGTTTTGCAAGTACTTAAAGATAACCAACTTTTTGCTAAATTCGATAAGTGTGAATTTTGGATAAGGTCAATTGCTTTTCTTGGTCATATTATTTCAAGTGAGCATGTTAAGGTAAATCCGAAGAAGATGGATGTTGTTAGGAATTGTCCTAGACACCTAAGTACTACTAACATTCAAAGATTTTTCAGTTTAGCCGGGTATTATAGGAGGTTTGTAGATGGATTCTCATCTATTTCTTCTCCCTTGACAACCCTAACACAAAAGAAAGTTAAGTTTGAGTGGACGGAAGCTTGTGAAAGAGATTTTTAAGAATAAAAATATAAGGTTACCTTCGCTCCAGTATTGACCTTACTAGAGGGTACCGAAGGGTTTGTTGTGTATAGTGACGCTTCTCAAGTAGTTTTGGGTTGTACTCTAATGCAGCATGGTAAAGTGATAGCATATGCCTCTAGGAAACTCATGGTACATGATAAGCACTACCTAACTTATGACCTTGAACTAGCGGTCATACTGTTTGCTTTGAACATATGGAGACATTAACTCTATGGGGTTCATGTAGGTGTGTTCAGCGATTACAAAAGTCTCCAATATGTGCTCACTCAAAGACATCAAAGAAAGTGGCTATAACTTTTAAAAGACTATGATATGAGCGTATTTTACCACCCTGAGAAAGACAATGTGGTTGCGGATGCTTTCAGATAAACATCTATGGCTAGTGTGACTCGTGTAGGTTATAAGAAGAAAGAGTTAGTAAGAGATGTTCATAGATTTGCCCGTTGGGTGTTCGACTAGAAATTCTCCTAAAGGGGTTTATGGTTTGTCATAACTCCGAGTCGTCTTTAGTGGTAGAGGTGAAGTCTAAGCAACATGTTGATCCTCTATTGAAGGAGTTGAAAGAATAGGTTCTAAGCAAAGCAATTGAGACTTAAAACCAAGGAGAATGTGGGGTACTTGGATACAAAGGTAGATTGTGTGTGCCGGATATAGATGATTTAAGGGAGAAAATTTTGGAAGAGGCTTATGTCTCTCGATATTCCATTCATTCGGTTGTCACCGGTTTTACATAGTTTGCGGAAAAATATTGTTTTGTACAAGTTTTTCTACTTTTTTGGAGTCTTCACTAAATTATTTAGAAAAATTAAGAAAAAAATTATGTTTTCGAAATAGTTAAACCTAAAAATCAATCGAAAACTTTAAGGGTTCGGGTATTCATATTTATATTTCAGGAAGGGGTTAATCACCTAAAATATCAACTAAATATGGTTATCCGACAACTAACTTTGTTTGGATAAATGTTATAAAAAAATATACTTTTAAGATAAAATTTACTGGAGTTGCTTTCCATTACGAAGTATTTATTGTTTAAGTTAATATTCATTTGCAAGTTTATTTCTCTTCTTAGAATCCATTTTTTTATTCAATTTTAAATCGATAAAACATTTACGGCGTTCTACAGGGATCTGAAGTTTTCTAACTTTTAACTAGCGACAAATAAAGAAGATTAGTAATAAAAAAGAGAGATAGAAAGAGTATGGACAGAGAGGGAAAGAGTGTCGGGTCAAAATCCATGTTTTCTGTCCACCTTGACCGAAATTTGGACCCACCTATTTGGGTTTTTGACCCATTTGACTTTTTGGGCCTTTGAACCACTTTATGTTTATGTATTAGAACCATTGTACCTTTCCTAAAATTCTAGAAAAAAGTAAGCGATACAACAAGGGCTTAGGCCCAAAACAACTAAAATACAAAATTTCGGAAAATAAATTTAGGCCTTGAGCCCAATCTCTTCCTCTTCTTCCTCTTCAATTCTTTAAACTCCGGGACCTGCACGTTAATTTTGGAGCAGGCTTGACTCGGACAATGGGAAGTTGAGACTTTACGACTCTAGAAAATGTGGGAGAGGAGTTCATAGCAAACTCAAAAGGATTTCATATGCACATTAAATAAAAGTACATTTGCAGACGAGATGATGACAATATGACACGACTTAGAGCAAAAGAAAATCAATTGGAATGAGAAAAATCAAACTAACAAGAATGATAAGAAAGAAGGAAGGGAAAAAATAAAATAAAAAAGGGTACTTCATCAGGGAAGTATCACACATTTATTGAACACGATGTTTGGACAATTTTCAAACTTAAAAAGAATTAATAGATTTAGGAAACTACATACTAGCAAATAACAATCCAGTTTGAGGAATGAGAAGGGTCGATTAGTAGCTATCACATAAAGTGAAATCGAAACAAACATATAGTATTTTAAATAAGCACTAAAACATGCAGATACAACACGAGTATAACGAAACTACCTCAATAGTCCAAAAAAATCAAGAGAATCATTACGCCAAGAAATGAGTCTAAACGGAACATAGGCGAGGGATTCAAAACTCTCAACTTTAGAGGAGAAGAAAAAGGGCAGGGACAATTATGGATCGGCCTTTATTGAGACAAAATTTAAAAAACAATGAAGTAAATCGAGAAGTTTAGAGATAACAGAAGACATACATTCTTAATTGCAAAGCTATAAAAAATAAATATGTAGAGCATAGATAGAACAAGGAGAGTAGTAGAGAAAGATTTAACGTAATTCTTCAAATAAATAAACCAAAAATTAAAATGAACGCAAATAAACGAGAAAACTCAAGAATATCTATAGCCAGGAAAGAGGAAATTCAAAACTAGGGAGAGATGTCTTTTTTTCCAGAAAATGAAAATTATTATTTTGTAAAAGTTTTCAAATTTTTTAGAGTCACCACTTAATTCTTTTAGAAAAATCAAGAAAAAAACTATGTTTCCAAAATACTTAAAAAGAAAAATCAATTAAAAACTTTAAAGGGTTCGGGGACTCCAATATTTATTTTAGGAAAGGGTAGGCACCTAAAATATCCGCTTAATACGGTTATTCGGCACTAACTTTGTTTGTCTAAATGTTATAACTTATAAAATATACTTTTATGATAAAATTTGTTGGAGTGTCTTTGTATTATGGAGAATTTATTATTTAAGTAAAGTTTTGTTTGCAAATTTATTTCTCTTTTTAGAATCCATTTTTTATTCAATTTTAAATTGATAAAACATTTACGACATTCTACGGGGATTTGAAGTTTTCTAACTTTAAATTAGCAACAAATAAAGCAGATTAGTAATAAAAATAAGAGAGATAGAAAGTTTATGGAGAGAGAGGGAAACAGTATCGGGTCCAAATCCATGTTTTCTGTCCACCTTGACCGGAAATTTAGACCCCCCCTATTTTGAGTTTTTGACCCATTTGACTTTTTGGTCCATTGAACCACTTTATTTTTATGTCTTAGAACCATTGTACCTTTCCTAAAATTCTAGAAAAAATAATAAGCAATACAACAAGGGCATAGTCCCAAAGTAACTAAAATACAAAATTTCGGAAAATAAATTTGGGCCTTGATTGAGGCTCATTCTCTTCCTCTTCGTCCACTTCAATTCTTTAAATTTCAGGACCTGCACGTCAATTTTAGAGTAGGCTTGACTTGGACAAAGTGAAGTTTAGCCTTTACAGCTCTCGAAAATGCGGGACAGGAGTTCATAGAAAACTCAAAGGTATTTCACATGCACATTAAATGAAAATACATAAGCAGACGAGATGATGACAATATGACACGACTTAGAACAAAAGAAAATCAATTGGAATGAGAAAAATAAAACTAACAAGAATGATAAGAAAGAAGGAAGGGAAAAAATAAAATAAAATAAAATAAAAAAGGGTGCTTCATCGGGGAAGTATCACACATTTATTGAACACGTTGTTTGGGCAATTTTTAAACTTAAAAAGAATTAATAGATTTAGGAAACAACATACTAGCAAATAACACTCCAGTTTGAGGAATGGGAAGGGTTGATTAGTTGCTATCACATAAAGCGAAATCGAAACAAACATATAGTATTTTAAATAAGCACTAAAACATGCAGATACAACACGAGTATAACGAAGCTACCTCAATAGCCTAAAAAATCTATAGAATCATTATGCCAAGATATGAGTCTAAACGGAACATAGGCGAGGGATTCGAAACTCTTGACTTCAGAGAAGAAGGAAAAGGGGAAGGACAAGCATGACTCAACCATTATTGAGAAAAAATTTAAATAATATTGAAGTAAATAGGGCAGTTTAGAGATAACATAAGACATACATTCTTAATTACAAACCCATCAAAAAAAATATGTAGAGCAGGGATAGAACAGGGAGACTAGTATAGGATTCCCTTTACCCCTTTTTTTTCACAAGATCATAAACATAAAGGACACAACTATAATGAAATTAACTCATCTTCACAAGAAAATAGACGCAACAGACTAAGTATTTTGACCCCTTCTGAGACACATAATGGAAGCATGCTTGCACGTATATCAGAATGTCAACAGGACGACATTCGAGGTAATTCTTCAAACAAATAAACCAAAAATCAAAAAGAACGCAACTAAACGAGAAAACTCAGGAATATCTATAGACGAGAAAAAGGGAAATTTAAAACAAGGGAGAGATGCCTTATTTTCCTAGAAAATAAAAAAAGGTTAAAATACATCAATTACAAAAGGGCATGGGTAGTGACTTTAAATATATATGCAATCCAAAAAGAAAAGGACAATGAAAAGTTGAAATGGATTATGATAAATGCAATCCGAGGACCCCAAAATAGTAACAAACACAACACATTATCCACAATGTTGACATCTTGGTTCATCTTTTCAACACGAGGTGAAAGGATGAAGTGCGCAATATCTTCTTTAAATGATAACATAGACTCAACTAAATATAAGAAGCAAATTGAAGAAACAGGATGCGCCTAAAACAAACATAATAGAGAGAACCCAAATTTAGGTGTAGAGCAACAAAAATACAAAATAACACTAGCATAAGTAATGAAGTCGACTGAAAAGACGCATCATATTTACCAGCCTTTTGCATCTCGACAATTAATTTTTTCGGAAACATGATGAGAAAAGTCGCCACATATCCTAAGAGGAACTAATTTACAATTTACCAAATAATCTAATGACAAACCATCTTCAACAGAGATCTTTTGAGACAGAAGACGAAACAAAACACACTTCAAATGAGATAGGCAAACAAGGACAACAATAAGAGGGGAAAAAGAAATTTACCTTTTCTGGTGCAGCTCACTAGGACTAACGAGCAGAAAAGAGATAAGATTCCTCGACCACAAAATTTAAAGAAAGTGGACAGTGTGCAAGAAAACAAACGAGAGAACTCAACTCCAATCAAACTAGCAAGTATTTTTGTATGTGTTTTTTCTATTTTACTCAAAACTAATCCAAGTGTTTTTCTTACTTACGGAAGCTCCGACCTCCATTATTACTATAATTACTATAATAGATAATAATGACTATAGTTATAAACAAATTGACATAGAAGAAGATTTAGAAATAGTAAAATAAAGATTAAGTACTTCAAGCGTACCAAATACACTAACAAGAACTATCTCATCAAGAATGAGTACATCTAGAAGAAACTATGAAATTCCGAAAAATTTATTAGAAGATATAACAACATATCATTATTTTATAACAGGAATAGTAGACCAAAGAAGATATAAAATTTTAATAAATACAGGACAAGAAGAAAATTACATCATAAGAGAATTAGTATTATAAACAGATATTATAAAAACAGGACAATTATGCCCCGGACTACCTAGCGAGATAATAAATACGAATGAAGAAATAACAGAAAAAGAAATAATTATAGGAGGAATACCGTTAATAATACCATTTAAAATTTATCAAGGAAATCAGAACATTATATTAGGAATAAAATGGTTAGAAAAAGTTAAACCATACAATAGAGAAAATGAACAACTAAAAATAACTTGTCAAAATAAGAAAATAATCATTAAAAGAACGAAATGAATAATGAAAATATATATACTTGCAAAAATTATTGTAGAAGGATATCACAACAGATATTATACCCCTATGATAGATACAGGAGCAGAAGCAAACATATGTAAATATAATTGTTTACCAGAAGATAAATGGGAAAAATTAAAAACACCCATCGTAGTAACAGGATTTAATAATGAAGGAAGTATGATTACATATAAAGCAAAAAATATAAAAATACAAATATGGGATAAAATACTATCAATAGAGGAAATTTACAACAAAAGATATGTTATTAGGAATACCATTTTTAGAAAGACTTTATCCACATATAATAACAAAGACACATTGGTGGTTTACTACACCATGCGGGAATAAGATAGGAGCAAAAATAAAATAACAAACGACGTAAACCTACAGAATGGATAAAAGGAAGTGAAAAAATAAACCAAGAAATGGAAAATATAAATAAAAAACAAATAACACAATTAGAGATTATCATATTTACAATAGATAAAGTTAAAATAATTAATGAACAACTAGAATTACTTTATAGTGAAAATCCATTACAAGGATGGGAAAAACATAAGACAAAAATAAAATTTGAATTAATAGATGAAAACAGCATAATAACACAAAAACCATTAAAATATAATTTTGATGATTTAAAAGAATTCAAAATACATATAGATGAACTATTAGAGAATAATTATATACAAGAAAGCAATAGTAAGCATACAAGTCCAGCATTTATAGGTAATAAACATAGTGAACAAAAACAAGGTAAAAGTAGAATGGTTATAGATTATGGCAATCTAAATGCTAAAACTAAAACATACAATTACCCAATACCAAATAAGATACAAAAAGTAAGACAAATACAAGGATATAACTATTTTAGTAAATTTGACTGTAAATCAGGATTTTATCACCTAAAACTAGAAGAAGAATCTAAACAGCTAACAACATTCAAGGTTTCTATGAATGGAATATTTTACCGTTTGGATGTAAAAATGCACCAGGTAGATACCAACATTTTATGGATAACTATTTTAACCAGTTAGAAAATTGTATTGTATATATAGATGATATATTATTATATTCTAAAACACAAGATGAAAATATAAGGTTATTAGAAAAATTCATATATATAATAAAACATTCAGGTATAAGTTTAAGTAAAAAGAAAGCAGAAATCATGAAACCACAGATAGAATTTCTAGGAATACAAATAGATAGAAATTGAATAAAAATGCAAAACCACATAGTACAAAGAATAATCACCCTTGATGAAAATATAGATACAAAAAAGAAATTACAATCCTTTCTAGGATTAGTAAATCAAGTAAGAGAATATATACCAAAATTAGTAGAACATTTAAAACCATTACATAAAAAACTTAAAAAAGATGTTGAATACTATTTCGACAATAAACATATAGAACATATAAGAAATATTAAAAATTTATGTAAAAAATTACCAAGACTATATTTCCCTGATGAAAATAAATCATTTACTTATATTGTTGAAACAGATTCAAGTGATCATAGTTATGGAAGAGTTTTAAAATACAAATATGAAAAAGAAAAAATAGAACACCATTGTAGATATTATTCAGGATCTTATGCAGAACCACAAATAAAATAGAAAATAAATAGAAAAGAATTATTCACATTATATAAATGTTTATTAGCATTTGAACCATATATTGTTTACAATAAATTTATTGTAAGAACAGACAAGACACAGGTAAAATGGTGGATAATAAAAAAGGTAGAAGATTCAGTTACAACAAAAGAAATAAGGAGATTAGTATTAAATATATTAAATTTGACATTTACAATTGAAGTAATTAAGACTGACAAGAATATTGTTGTTGACTATCTATCAAGAAAAAGGAACCCAAATTGAACCAGAAAAAGATACAATGGAAGAAATACTAAAAGCCATTACTACACTTTCTATGAAAGTGGACAGTATGGATAACGAGTTACAAAAGATGAAAAATATAAGTCAGCAGCATGACTATAAAAATGCGGAGCTATGTCGATCGAAAGACAGAAAAATTCTAGAGCTACAAGGAGACGTTGGGAAACTCCATAAAACCCATGACAATGTTTGTTTAAATGCAGCTACAGCCAGCACATCTACAACAAAAGGAGTCAGTGGAATAAGATATACAAATTCAAATATGAACAAAATCTTCGATAAACCATTTATCTCAATGAACCAAAAAGACTCATTATTTATACCACAACAAATAACTACTTACTCAGAAAGTTTAAGCCTAGATAAAAAAGCCTACAACCACATAACCCGCTCATATATTGAAAACCTTTACAAAATCCAAAATTATTTAAACTCAATACCTAGATCTCCAACTGCCAAAGACCCTATTACTGATTCTATAACCCAAAATCTACAAGGATATAATAAGTTAATAGCACAACCAGGCACCAATGCAAATCTAGTAAAACATGTTATAGTTATGGATTACTTAGTACAGTTTATACCCAAACAAGAGATGAAATATCTACCATACCAGAGCTATACAAAGCCTTAATGAACTATAAAAGAATTACTAAAGGAACATTATTTTATAAAAAGTTTTATTCAGCATCAGCAGAGATATTATTTGATGAGATAAAACCAATTATACAAGTTATAAAGATTGGTTTGACCAGAGATATGATAATTCCGAAAGATATCGGAATACAGCAAGAAATACAAAGGATTGAGATGCCAGAATTCTACACCAACAAAAGAGTTATAGGAATAGCAACTATCCTAAATGAACTAACTAACAATTATTTAAACGAAAATTCAGTATGGAGATATTATGTAGGAGAGCAAGTTATGATATATTCAAATTCTGAAGAAATCAGAGAACAAGATATGGAGGAGATACACCAATGGATACTTAGTTTACTCAAGCCAGAGCAAGAACCAACAACAAGAGCATTAAGGAAAGGGTTTATTTCGGAAGAACTATCGACCAAATATTGCAAAATCATTGGACAAAAATACCCCGACCATATATGATCAAAATGTCAAGGAGAAGATAATGTCATACCAGATGTTCAAATCGAACAAAGATACGTGTAACGATAACATCATAAACCCCTCAGCTATATTTTAAGCTACATAAAAAAAATGTTGCGAATAGTGTGTCGGCCATGAATAAAGTAAAAGGCCATTATTAATAAAGTATTTTGTCATTTTGTGTCGGCCAAGTCTAAAGTATGTCGGTCATTTTCTATTGGCCAAGTTTGTAAAATTGTTGTATAAATATAGGGCTTCTCCCTCAGTAATAAACAAGCTACTTCTAATCAATTCTCCTCTTCATTCTCTTTTCTTTCTTCTCTCTAAAAATCCGCTTCCACCCCTCAAATTGGTATCAGAGTACATCTAGAAGAAAATATGAAATTCTGAAAAAATTTATTAGAAGATATAACAACATATCATTATTTTATAACATGAATAGTAGACCAAAGAAGATATAAAATTTTAATAAATACAGGACAAGAAGAAAATTACATCATAAGAGAATTAGTATTAGAAACAGAAATTATAAAAATAGGACAATTATGCCCCGGACTACCTAGCGAGATAATAAATACGAATGAAGAAATAACAGAAAAGGAAATAATTATAGGAGGAATACCGTTAATAATACCATTTAAAATTTATCAAGGAAATCAAAACATTACATTAGGAAAAAAATGTTGCGAATAGTGTGTCGGCCATAAATAAAGGCCAATATCAAAGTATTTTGTCGCTTTGTGTCGGCCAAAGATAAGGTGGCCATATTTAAAAAGTAGTGTCGACCATAAATAAAGTAAAAGGCCATAAAGGCCATTATTAAAGTATTTTGTCGCTTTGTGTCGGCCAAAGATAAGGTGGCCATATGTAAAAAGTAGTGTCGGCCATAAATAAAGTAAAAGGCCATTATTAATAAAGTATTTTGTCGTTTTGTGTCGGCCAAATAATATAAGGCCAAGTGTAAAGTATGTCGGCCATTTTTTATTGGCCAAATTTGTAAAATTGTTGTATAAATAGAGGGCTTCTCCCTCAGTAATAAACAAGCTACTTCTAATCAACTCTCCTCTTCATATCCATGTGGTACTTGTCCCCAATCGAGGAATATAATGATCATCTGGAGCAAATGAGATTAATTCAATTTCTGAGTGGCCTAAATGAATCATATGATCAGGCTTGCAGACAGATACTACTTATAGGGACTACACCATCTATGAATCAAGCTTATGCTATGATTATAGAGGATGACATTCAACACTCAAGTTATATAGCTAATGCAGTTGAAAAGCCAAGTTCAATGGTGATGAGTGTAAACAGGTTTCAGGGAACTGGAAAGGAACATTACAAAGGGAAGAAGTGTGATTACTGTCATTTCCTTGGTCACACCAAGGATAACTGCTACAAGTTGATTGGCTATCCAAGTGACTAGAAATAAAGGAAGAAACCAGGCTATGGAAATGGGAATGGATACATGAGAAATGGTACAAGAACAAATCAATTCAATGGCTATGAAGGACAAAGTTCAGGAAATACTGGTCGATATGGAAGAGGATACCACTCTGCAAACAACATCTCTGATGACCACAGTGATCATCCTAATACTGCATCAACTAGTCAGGTGGAAAACAATAACCTACTAAAGGTGCCAAAGGGACAAACATTTACTGAGAAGGAATACAAACAAATAATTGGAGATGCTAAACAGGGATGTGCAAGAGACAAACTAAGTCAATATGGCAGGTATTACAACTTGCTTAATTACAAATCCTATTATTCAAGATTAGATTGTTGACTCAGGTGCAACTCATCATATCATTGCAAACAAACAGTTACTGACTAGGTGAATTAACCAAGTCACAAAAGAATCAAGTGCATCTTCCAACCGATGACAAGGTTACAGTTAGTCATATTGGTGAAACACCTATATTTGATAGTGAAGTGGCTAGAAGTGTCTTGCATGTACTAGATTTCAAGTTCAGTACATCACGAGTATTCCCTCTATCACTGACAAGAGAGGCTTCTTTATTGTTCATCGAGCTTCCCTACAATTGAATTCACATCTAGGGTAAATTGAGAGATGTGTTCTTAACAAAGTACTATCTACTATCCAAGAAGATCAACTACAAGGATAAGGTGAACAAGTTTTTGTCATTTCCTTGAGAGTCGATGAGCAGCTCTTGGACAGATTCACTATACTCGTGATGGTGTCCCGAATCATCACATTGATGATGATTCATTGAAGGAGTATTTCTATAGAGGCCAAGATGACAACAATAAAGTTGTGTAGGATACTATTGATGGAAGCTCCTACGGGTAATGCACATATGATGAGAGTGTAGAGAAGTTAGAAAATATATCTCACAACAACTAAGTTTGGAGAACTAGAAAGTTCGATACTGGGAAAACATTTTCGTTGTTCAAACAACAAACAATGCAGTCGTTGATAAGATTCATGAAGAGATGGAGTAGATGAAAACTTAGTTGGGGTTGGTCTTGAAATATGTGAGTGGAGGCACAAAGAAGGTGAATGCGGTAAACTATTTGACTAGACCCCACTACTAATAGAAAAGTATTATTATAAATAGAATACATATGCAGTTAATGATCAGACAGAGGGTTTTTGACCAGATGTCCAAAGTTCCAATAAGGGTGATTTTCGCCAAGGTCAAGGAAATCAAGGTTGGAACTATGGGAACTACAATCGAGAGGATCAATATGTGTGAGATGGGTACTACCATCATGACAACAACTTCAGTTGAAATAACTATGGCAACAGGAATTATTGGGTTCCACCATATTCCCCTAAAAATTTGGAATTTGCCCCTAGGGAAGGTGGAGGTAGTATGGCGCGATTGAGAATATGATGCAGAAGATTCTGTGAAGGTTTGAGAAATTGATGAGAATGTCAAGGAGATGAGAAGTGAACTATCCGGCACTGGAAAAAAGAAGGATGCACATGCACTTTCGATAAAAAAAACCTTAAGCTACAAATGAATCAATTGTCCACTACAGTGAACCCATGCCAACCTGTCTCTCTTCTAAGAAACACTATCCAGAACCTAAAAAATGATGGGTACTGCATGACAGTCACTATTCAAAGAGGTGAGAAGACCACTGACCCACCTATGTCATCTATAGTAGAAGGGGATATACGAAAGGAAAATGATATAGAAAAATCTAGTGGAGAGTTAGGTGATGCAATAATGAAAAAAGTAGAGTTATCAAAGAAAATAGTCCCCTTCCCTAGACCTTCACCACAATTTCCACAGAGATTGGTGAAGAAAACGGAAGATGGGAAATATCGTTGATTTATGAGTATGTTGAAGCAGCTTTCCACCAATGTTCCATTGATATAAGCTTAGGAGCAAATGCCTAGATATGCTAAGTTTATGAAGGATATGGTGACAAAGAAGAGTGTGATGCATTTTGAAGATGATGATAAAATGTAGCATTGTAGTGCTACTGCCACAAGGTCTCTTGTGGAAAAGAAGGAGGATTCGAGTTCCTTCACTATTCCATTTACTATAGGATTGCTTCATTTTGCGAAGGCGTTGTGTAATCTTGGTGAAAGCATCAACCTCATGCCACTGTCCATTTATAACAAGTTAGACTTGGGGGATCCAAGTCCCACCACGAAGCATTATGAATGACCGGTCGAACTGTGAAGAGGCTCATAGGTGTACTCCATGATGTGCTTGTGAAAGTTGGGTTGTTCATCTTTCCAATCCACTTTGTAATTCTTGACTATGAGGTTGATTTTGAGGTCCCCATTATTCTAGGAAGACCATTCCTCACCACAAGGCGTGTACTAGTTGATATGAAAAAAGGACAGATGAAGATTAGGTTGACCAATGAAGAAACAAATTTCAATATCTGGAGGTCCGTGAAGCAGAGTAGTGAGCTCAAAACAATATCTGTTATAACCTACAAACTTGAGAGTGTATCCAAAGTGCAAATTGAAGAGACACTGGGTGTTGAGGCACTATAAGCGGTTATCATGAATTTTTACAGTGACAATATTGAAAAGTATGATTCTTTGGTGGACGCACTTGAACAAAACAAATATCATTCAAAGTCAAAGAAGTTAGAGTTAGACCTTAAGCATCGTGAGTCTTCACTAGTGAGACCATTCATTGTGGAGGCCCCAAAATTTGAGCTTAAGGCTCTGCCACCTCATTTGAGGTATGTGTCTTTGGGTTGAGAGGACACTTTGCCGGATTTCAACATATTTAAATGGGCAACAAGTAGAGTTCTTAGTAACGGTGTTAAATAGGTTAAAGCGGGCCATTTGATGGACTATTGCGGATAGTATCGAGATCCCTTCCGGTATTTTTCCCACAAAATAAAACTCATGTAAGATCACAAACCGAGTATTGAGCACCAAAGAAGGTTGAATCCACCTGTGCAAGAGGTAGTGAAAAAAGAGATCATCAAGTGGTTTGATTTTGGGGTCATTTATCCTATTGCAGACAATAGTTGGGTGTGTCCTGCTCAATGCGTACCTCAAAAAGGTTAGATAATTGTGTTACCTAATGAAAGGAACGAGCTTGTTTCGATGTGACCAATGACCAATTGGAAAGTTTGCATGGACTACCAGAAGTTGAGTTCATGGACTGAAAATGACCACTTTCCTATGCCCCTCATGGACCATATGCTAGACAGACTTGTAGGAAAGGATTGGTCTTGCTTTCTTGATGGATATTCAGGATACAACCAAATCTCTATCGCTCCGAAAGACAAAGAAAATACCACCTTTACTTGCCCTTATGGGACTTTTGCATTTAAAGGGATGTCATTTGGGTTGTGTAATGCGCCGGCAACCTTCCAGCGTTGTATGATGTCGATATTTTTTGATATGGTGGAGGACACTATTGAGGTATTTATGGATGATTTTTCTATGGTTGGCGACTCCTTTGATAGGGTTTGAATAATCTGGCCGAGGTTCTCAAGAGATGTGAAGAATGCAATTCGGTTCGAAATTGGGAGAAATGCAACTTTATAGTGAAAGAAGGTATAGTGTTGGGCCATCAAATCTCAGAAAAGGGGAGGGAGGTTGATCGGGCCAAAGTTGTGGTGATACAGAAGCTTCCACCACCCATCTCAGTCAAGGTTTTGACAAGCTATCTTGGGCATGTTGGTTTTTATAGGAGGTTTATCAAATATTTTTGTAAAATCTCATATCCATGCAAACAACTTGAGAAGCACAGTAAATTCTATTTCATGAATTATATCAGAAAGCCTTCGGAGAGTTGAAAGGTAAGTTAGTGTCCGCGCCCATTATTATCTCACCAAATTTGAGTGAGCCATTTGAGGTGGTGTGTTACGCAAGTGGGGTTGCACTTGGTATGGTACTGTGAAAGAGAAGGGATAAAATCCTTCACCCCATCTATAATGCGAGTACAACCCTAAATGAATCCCAAAAGAAATACACTATAACTGAATAGGTACTTCTCGCAATGGCATTTGCATTCGAGAAATTTTGCTCCTATTTGCTTGGCATGAGGGTCATAGTGCATACGGACCATTATGCTTTGACGTATTTGATGACAAAGAAGGATGCAAAACCAAGGTTGATCAGGTGGGTGTTATTGCTCTTAAAGTTTGATTTTGAGGTGAAGGATAGAAAGGGGACCGAAAATCAAGTGGCCAACCACTTGTCTAGATTGGAAGATGAAGTTATGCGTGAATTAGGGGAAAGGCTGAAATTAATGATGAGTTCCCTGATGAGCATCCATTGGCTTCCTCTCAGGATCTTATACCATGGTTTGCACACTTCACGAATTATTCGGCAAGTGATTTGGTCCCGTCGGATTTGACTTTCCACTAAAGGAAGAAGTTCATGCATGATGTGAAGAAATTCTTTCGGGATGAGCCTTACTTATATCAGAGTTGTGCCCATAGGATTATTCATCGTTGTGTAAAGTGTTGAGTGTTCTAAAGGCGTGTCATTCTTCGTCTGTTGGTGGGCACCATAGTGGTAGTTGAACCATGCATAATATCTTGCAGTGTGGGTACAACTGGCCAACCATCTATGAAGATGCTTATGACTTTTCCAAATAATATGATCGTCGCCAATGACACCGGGGGATTTCAAGGAGGCAAAAGCTTCCCATAAACCCTATTCTGGTGATTGAGTTATTTGATGTATGGGGTATTGACTTCATGGTCTCATTTGTGAGTTCTCATGGGATGAACTATATTCTTGTAGAGGTTGACTATGCGTCTAAATGTGTGGAAGCAACTTCACTCCCCAACTATGAAGGGAAAAGTGTCACCTTATTCCTAAAGAAGAATATATTCTCCAATTTTGGAACATCTAGGGCCATTATTAGCAAAGAAGGCTCCAACTTTTGTAATAAAAAATTTAAAGGGTGCTAGAGAAATATGGTGGTCGCCACAATGTGGCTACTTCTTACCACCCACAGACTAGCGACAAAGTTGAAGCGTCCAATCGGGATATCAAGTAGATTCTCGTGAAAACTCTAAATGCCAATGGAACGGATTGGGGAAGGAGTATAGATGATGCTCTTCAAGCCTACAGCAATGCATATAAGACCCCTATCAGTATGTCTCCATACCAACTTGTATATGGTAAAGCTTGTCACTTACCGGCCAAGCTACAGAACAAGGCAATGTGGGCAATGAAGAGAATGAACTGGATTGGACAGGAGTGTCAGAATAGAGGCTAAATGAGTTGGATGTGCTTGATAAGTTTCTCCTAAAAGCCTATGAAAGTTCAGCCATCTACAAAGAGAAGATAAAAAAGTATCATGACCAAAGAATTAAAAAGCTGGAATTTGCGGTTGGTGATCTTGTGCTTCTATTCAACTCTAGGCTGCACTTATTTCTAGGCAAACACAAGTCCAATGGACAGGGCCATTCCTCATCACCAAAGTGTTTCCACATGAAGCGATTGAGCTAGAAAACAAGGAAAGCGCAAGATTCACAGTCAATGAACAAAGGATAAAGATCTATTTGTGCATGCGGAGAGGGCTCACAAAGTTGGAAAGGCCTACCTTGTTGATGATGTCAAAGTAATCAAGGGTACTTCATCGTTCCGCGACGTTAAATCAAGCGCTACTTAGGAGGCAACCCAAGGTATAATCTTTAGCCAATAATAGGTTTTGTTTTCCACGTAGAAAGAATTGTTATTTTGTTTAGTTCCTATAACTATTTAATTTTTTTTTGTTCTTTGTGTGTTAGTGTTAGCTAGAGATTGGAATATGGTTCGTGTCTAAAAATTGTCCAAAAAAATACAAAAAGAATGTCCTAATTGGTTTTATATGTGCAGGAGGAAAAATCAAAAATATGCAGATCATGGTCTAGTGTAGAGGTCTACGGACCCTATCGACGGTCCATCGTTCAATCAACGAACAATCAATGGCGTCCATAGATCCCAGGTAAGCTTCAAATTTTTTTAAGTCTAAGAGTGATCGACAATCCTAATTGACGAATAGTCGATAGGGTCTCATGGATCTAGTCTGGCAATGAACCGACCTGACCCTCATAGTTACATTTAAAACTGCATCTTTAAAAATCATTCCCTCTTTCCAATTTTTTGCAAAACTGTTGCCATAAACATTTCCACCGATTCAATTCCTCCATAAATCACTCCCCAATTCAATACCACAACTCCACAAATCATCTGCCCCCTCACTTCCCCAAATCCCAACCATACCTCTCCCAAATTATCTCTTCTTTCATCCTCAAAAGTCTGGTGATCCGGTTCGGCGCTCGTTGGCTGTCTTTGGGTTGCACATCATTGTAGGCACACAACAACAAAAGTCATCATCATTCGTAAGGTAATTCAACTTCCCCTCACTTTTAATTTGTGTTCATAGTTGGATAAAAGAAGTTGGGAGTGGGTATTGACTTTGGGACTAAATTGATTAACTTTGCATGAAATAGATGCGTAATAACTTCTCTTGGAATGATAGATAATGGTTGTGTAGAAATTTAATTACCCATAAATATGTGTGTCTAAGTCTTCATGTAAGTTTCGACCTCGGGTTCCACACCTTATACAAATAACGTTAGATAATTGTACGAAATCGGAACCCTAGGAACGACGAACTAGCATATGATGTGTTCAAATGAAGGTTTAGAATTGATTGTTCTAAAATGAGTCAATAAAGAAATTCAGAACTTGAAATTGTAAGAGCCCTAAAACTGCATAGACCTGAAGTAAAATACCCCATTTACGGACCATCGTTCAGTCAACAGGTCGTCGATTGGGTTCGTCATGTGCCATGCCCAAAATATTTTTCGTGTCAAATGATAGATTTGGGATATGTTGTGTTGATTGATTGACGGGCCATTATTTAAATCCGTCGTTTCCATCAAAGAGTATGTATTTACCCATCCATACCACGGACGGGTTCTATGTGTTGTAGATCACTCTACGGACCATCTTTGGGTCTCGTTGACCTGATTCTGCAGTCACGAGTTGTATTTTTATTTTCATGTTTTCTTCTTTCTGTGTTTGTTTGAGTGTGCCGTTAAGCTTCTAGGATACTAACAATTGCTCCACAGGTAAAATGGCTCCAAAAAAAGAAAGTATTCTACGCTAAGAGGGGCAAATCCAAGTAGGTTGCCCCGTCTTATGGGCTGATCAATAAATACACCGAAATAGAGAAGGGCCCAGCTATGTTCCTCTGGGTACAAAATCGTCGGTGGCATCCTCCCGAGCCACCAGGAGTACCCCCCAGAATGTGAACCCCGACGTAGTCAGTGCCTCCTAGTCTGATGAGGAGAGCACATTGATCGACTCACCAATCGAGGATGCTTGTAGTTTAGAAAGGGATCACCAACTGGATCCAACTCCGCAATAGCTTTAGGATCAGGGTTAGCCCAGTCTTTTAGGTCCAAGTCGTCCACTACATCCGGTTCCAACTCTCAAGGAGCCACCATATCAGGGGATCAAGACCAATTAGCCTCGTCTGATGAGGACACTATTTCGGAAGCTGCACGTGCACCCTGCATAGATGACCCCACTCCAGTTGTAGATGAACCAAACAGGTGGAGCGTGGAGAGGCAAAGGCAGGTGTTTAGAGATTCCATGAGGCTCAATGAGAAGGGGGTGATAACCCAGTTGGTTACTGAGGATCTTTGATTCCTCACAAGGAGTTTGCATACAGCTCCATAGGTGCACCGACTCTTTACTCTCCATAAATATGATTGGATAGATCAAGACTTAGACCCATATAGCAAGGAGTTTGTTCAAGATTTATATTCCTCCAATGTTTCCACTCTCCGTGGTATATACACAAGCGGTCATAACCCACAAAAAAGGACCCCCTCAACTCCACAATGTTTCAAGGATGCGGGTGGACAACTCACATGCCACCATTCGTCAATTCCTATTTTCAAGACCCTCAAAATGAACTAAAGTAGCTAGATATTCACATGTGCCTAAAAAGTTTAATAACAAGTTAAAAAGTGTTCTAAAGCTTGTATAGTTGATTTGAAGTGGTTTGGAGGTCAAACGACCAAGACGTTCAAAAGTTAGTCTTTAGACGTGCTAGTATTTCCTTGTATGTTTGCCTTGTTTTTATTTATTGTTTCGAGTAAAAAACTAGTGGAGTTTACCCTAGTGTCGCAATAAACATGTTTAGGGTCAAAACGTCCGATTACGACTCCCCAAGGACCGACCTAGGGGTCCTTGAGAAGGACTGAACCTTGGGCCAAGAAGCTGCCCAAGGCAGTGGCTTTTTGTTCATTGGTGAAACATGGCCACGTCTCGGACTAGGTTCTCCATAGGCCAAATGTTTGGTCTGCATCACAGACATGTACCAGACTCTACTGTCTCAAACTTTAATTCTGAAAATCATGTCAGAATAACTCTACAACGCGGACTTGTTCCCCGACGAAGATTCTTGAAATGAAAGTTAAGTTTGATATATCTAAAAGTCCAATAAGTAAGGAGGTATTCTAGGGAATTTGGGAATCGGTTAGAAACTATTTTTAAGACCTATTGAACCCCTTTCCCAAGTCAAAACCACAACACCCAATAAGAAAATCAAAACCCCAAAACTCTCTTCTCTTCAAAATTCTCTCAAACCTCCATTGGAGACCAAAAATCAAGTTCAATCTAGGGGCTGGATTTCTATGGTTTATTTTCCAATTTTTCATGCATCTTCAATAAATAAGGCATGGTAATCATTGATCCTTAGTTAATCTTCCATCTAAGGATTTCAATCAATGAATTTCACAAGTGATTCGAAGACCAAAATTCCCAAATTTCAATCCAGCCATGGGTTAATTGTCAAATTGATTTGAATGTCATTTTAATTATGGATTTATGTTTGGTTACAATTTTAATTATGAATTTCAATCCAATTTAATGAAGAATCCATGATCCTACTAATTTCTTAAATTGGCATATAATGTGGGTCTTATGATCTTTATGATACAATTATTAGATTATGTTTAGATTATAATGAATTGCTTAGTTATATATTCCTTTATGTCAATTAATTATGAATTGTTGGGAATTGATTAAGAATAATCATTAAATTGGAAATTTGGAAAGTTTACCTATTTTTCTCTATTTAGCTTAGAATGTATATTAAATTGTGATGATTGGTATGCTTCACTTACGGTGGTGATGTTTACATTCTTTTACATGTTTATGTATTATGAATATGGCCTAGAAAGAATTAGATGCAAGATGAATTGATATGATGATCTCATGTTTGGGAATTTGTAGGGTATAGCCTTGATTTTTATATCATGTTCTAAGTGAATTGATGTTATGTGAAGTATATGAACAGTCTTCTACACTATCTACATAATTCAAGTGTGTGGATAATGTTGTGTATATGGTAAGATCATGTTAGGGTTACTTGTAGACTATATGGCTAATGATGATGAATATTCTTGTAGCATAACCCTTACCTATATGAACCCTATATGAATGTCTGATCAAAGTATGTTAGGAGTCCTCTATTCTGATGATTGAATATGTTCTTGTCTCCTATTATGTAATGTGAGTGTGTATAGTCTAAAGTCCTTAATAATCTATATGTGTGTATGACTTGACACTTGATGAATATCGTATATGTGTTGTGGTCTTTAGAAGGTAGCTCCCTCAAGGTTATGCTTAGCCATTATGTGATCATGTTGACCAATGTACACATACACATTTCAATGCATGTATATGAATAAGATAGATTCATGATGACCAATGAAAGAGTAATTCATATGCACCATTACCTATATCTTTGCATCTGAAGTATATGATTAGTGAAGTTATGAATATGTGTTATTAAAGGTATTTATATGAAGGTATATCTCACATTGTATGGATACACACATGATGTACGATTGTATAAATATGTGAAAGGATATTCTTACATGAAGTAGGATATATGATGAAATGACATTCTCATCTTAGAAACATGTGAGCAATATGATTTATGAAGGAGAAAGCTCCTAAATCCTTCTTTATGAACTAACGCATTAAAGGCTTAAATATATTTAAAAGAGGGAGTTTGAGCCTAGAACCGAGTGAACATGATAAGTGAGAGTGGGGGTTTCATGTTAGTAAGTTTGGCGGCACGATCACCATATCTTTGATTTTTCTTTATCTCTCCTCGGCTTGAGCCGAGTGGATGATACGTGGCGTGGTATACCTGATCGTTTAGTCAACAAGACGTACGTAGGTCGACATAGCTCCATGTATATGTTCTTTGGAGCTAGAGCCAATCAATAGAATGAAATGAAAGAATGGTAAGCCTAGGGCGACGAACATGGCTCAAGAGTGTCTATACAAAGCCCCTCTCTTCTTCACTCAAAGAGGCAATGCACCCTTTGTTTGAAAGGTACTTGATTCATAAAGAATGATTCTTTTGAAGTTATACGGACTTTCTAAAAAAAATGCTCAGCGATATATGATGCTAAACCGAGACCGAGATATAGAGAGGGCTGTCCTTTTGTTTTGTTGTCTCGAAGAGACAAAACAAAAGCACTCATATGAATGGTGCTAATTCCCATGTTCTTTCTAGTCTCGTTTGGTTTCGAGAGCCTCCCTCTCCCTGTAGGTCGAGCCTTCTTTTCAGTCGCCCTCTCCCCGCACAAGAGAACCTTCACGTTTAGCAAGTCCAGGTTCCAAACACAGATGTTGTCGCATCAGATGGAAACCTCCACGCTAGTAAGTCAAGGTTTCTTGTACAAATCTCCATGTTCCATAACTACGTGCCCTTGTAGGTTTTATCTTGTGGATATAACCTAGATAGATATGTATATTTGGTTACACCTAAGGCAAGTGTTAACCCTCTATTTTTTATGTGGGAGGAGAACACCGGATTCCATGTAGCTCACATGGTTTATGTAGGTTATGGCTAAGTCTCCCAAAGTAAGAGATGAACTAAGATAAGATTATGGACTCTAATAACAACTTCTTGAGATGATTACTTCATATAGGTAGGATAATGGACCCTACCCATGCATTCTACAAGCAAACTTCAAGAAAGGATAAGATTAGTACACGGATGAAAGTAAGACTTATGTTATGTTATGTATGAAATGTATGAATGCATGTTAAGTGAATTTGTATGTCAATGCATGAATTGTGTGTGTGTGTGTGAATTGCACTTAGGGCTTCTAAATTAGTTTATTTAATATGTGGTTGTATGGGACTCCATGTGTACGTTGGACAAGTAAGTTTGTGAAGGTGTTGTGAGGGTGGTTTACTTATGGTATTAACTAAGTGAGTTATGACTAAGGTTATAGTAAAGGAAAGAGTCCTTATATGGTGCAATGAAATAAGTTCCTTATGCCTAGTTATAAATGAATGTGTTATGACTTATTAAGTATGTTATGCCTTATCTAGGGTGACTACTTAGGTACACTTGGTGGAAGTAGTATTATGAGATGCTACCAACACATGGCACTAGTGTGACTTAAGAGTTGTCTTAGGTGATGGTCCATAAGTGAAACTTATGTTTATGAGACTTATGAATATATGTGGTTGTGCTTATGAAGCATATCTATGATGGACTATCTTTGGTGACGTACACTTGAGGGTTTCTTAAGCAAAGAAGTAAAAAAAAGAACGGTATTAGTATTGTATATATTGAATATGCCTCATATAATAAATTGTTTTATGTGCTATTATGAGTAATATTCATGTCTATATAATGTATGTGAACGATATTGTGCTTATATGTTCCTATGTTCATGAAGTTTCCTATAAAGAAATGTTGCAGGATTTCAAAAGAATTTTCCACTATAAATGCATGTTTTTGCATGGTTGTCATACATAGTGTATTCTCGTACTAATACCATTCTTCTTCATTTTTTATATAAATTGTAGGGGTTGATATCTAGAAGATGTATCCTAAGTGAAGGGCTTGGATAGATCTCCCAAGTTCAAGAAAAAGGAATCCTTATGATTCAAGTATTGCCTATGTCAAGATGTTCTTTAAGTTTATATAATAGATTAGACTTATACTTTATATTTTTAAGGGTTGTGTCCCTATTCTATTCTATTGAGTTGCCTCTTACGTTGGCAAACGAGACTTAGAGTCTAACTATGTACTTATGATATTTTATACACATATATAGATATAAAGTGATAATCTAGCATATGATGTGCTATAAAAAGTTTTAAATTTTCCGCTAAATTTATATGTCTATGAAATGAAAGTTGTTTAAGGCCTTATATAAGACCTCTGAGAAGTCAAGTACGCCATGTTACTTCTTGGGGGTTCTCCACGATCGTGACAAACTTGGTATCAGAGCATAAGGTTTTGGGATTAGTCCTTAGATTTCAAAGTCTCATAATGCAATGTCTAGTAGAGTTCTGTTCATCGGTGGTGCTTCGCGACATATCTATGAGCGAGAAGCTATAGAATGATAAAATTTCACTTTCTTCACTACTCTTGTGTCGTGCCATAGAACTTAGATCTGTATGATTTCTGTCTTATGTTTCCTTGTCCGGTGGTCTTTTAGATGTGATTGCTTTAAAAGGATGATGTCTCAAAGCTTGAGGGAGAAAAGGCAAGTTTTGATGCTTACTTTAGTTTTGTGGCTAGATGAATATATGTAAAGGTGAAATTGTTATGTATGAGGTGATGCCATTTATGGAAATATGTAGATTATGAGATATTATATTGAAAATCTATGATATGATGTTGTTCTATCTTATTAAGAGATGTTGTAGTTATATCGAGTTCCCTTTGGAATGATGGGTTGTGTAAGGTTATGTTTGAGGATAGTGTAATGTTATGGTATAGACATGAAATGTTTTCGACAAAAAGTGATAAATAGTGAAAGAATGATGTTGCCTTATTATTTGAGAAATGCACCATAGTTGCCTTTGTGTGGATCAAAGTCTTTGGTGTAGACTTGCTCCTAAGGAGGGAAGTTGGGTATTAAACCTAGTAAGGAACCTATTCCCAGAGTAGGGAAAAGGGAGAAAGGGTTTTATTTGATAAGATGGGATTATGTCTTTGTCCTAGAATGACTTAAAGGGTAGTATGCACCCCTCAACTCTTAAAAAAATAGAAAAAATTGATGTTGACCTACTTTAAAGTGCTTAGTTGTCTTTTAAGTTTGATCTTATGTATGGTCATTTGAGGAAGTGCGTAGGTTGTACCTAGGCATGGATGGTTGGAAGTTTCCACCAAAGGTGATGACCCTTGTAGGCTTGAATCTGAAGCTACTACCCTTATTATGACTTGGTGGTAGAAGGTGATGAGATATAAAATTACCTTTGTATTCATGGTTTAGTTAAGGACTCATGTTGTTGTGTTGTATGACCTAACTTGATGGTTATGAGTTCCTTTAGGTGATAAACTTAGAGGAGAAATGGTACTTGAGGAATACCTCTTGATGGTTGAGTTAGTAAGCTCCTTGAGATGATATTAGGAGTGGAAACCCTCAAGGATGTCAAATCTTTTTATGTAAGGAGTATGTAGGTTTGGTCTTGACTTGATTTGACCTTGATTTTTAAGGGGAATACGGTGATGAATATGGGATTAGGCTTACCCCAAGTGGGGGACAATATACCTATATTGTAAGGTTATGAATTCCCTTAATGGTCCTGTGTTGAGTTCCCTTAAACTTCCATATGTTATGAATCACTTGGAGTGATGATCATGGAGTGGAATATGTTATCTACTCATTTGGGACCTCTTGAATTCCTCACCTAGTGGAGTGCGAGTGAATAGATAAGGGGAAATGACTCCTTCTTGAGAGATGGAAGGAGGTGAGGTTAAGAAAAAATAGCATAAGCTTGACCCCAAGAAGGGGATGTGTGCTTAACTAGAATGATTGGTGAGTCCAAGTCCTATTGGATGATATAGGTTTCTCTTAAATGGATTTATCCTAAGTGGGGGATGATGATGTGAGTAGTAGGGTTGTAGATATCCCTATATTTTCCTTATATTCCTACTCAAGCTTGAAACCAAAGAGTTCCTAAGTAGCTTGTTATGATGGGATTCTTGCATATAAGTATGAGTTGCATTTCTCCATATGTTATGCATGTCTTAAATGACACTTTTTATGCATGTTAAGAAAGGTCATTATTGCATGAAAAAGGAATTTTGATAAAAATGATGTTTCTCGTGTTGTTGTACATCTCCATTTAAATTCATGAGGTGGCTAGATGTAAAGGCTTGATAACACTTTTAATGTGAGGGTGTTTTTGACCAATAATGAAGTGTTGAGTTTTCCTTGAATGAGAAATGATGAGTCCCTTTAAAAATGTGTGACTTTTATGAATTAGGAAGTGTTGTTGTAGGCATTCTTGAGAAGTGATGGTATGTTTAGCCAATGTCATGAATGTGTGCCTATGAATTGTAACAATCTTCCTAAATGGTGCATGTTTATGAAAGCTAATGTCATGATATAAATTTAAAGTATGTGAAATGACATTCTATTGTTGTGATGTGTGTCGTATGAACTTCCATTTTTTTGATTTCATAATGAAGAGAGTCAATCATGCTCTGGATTAAAGAAATCCTACTTAAAATGAATTGACCTTCGTGCATTTCTTTTATGTAAACTATATGATGCCATGAGTGTATGTTGTGACTAGGGAAGACATATTTTCATTGAAAAAAATTTGAACTTTGTAATGTTACATATGACCTTGATGGTATTATTTCTAGGCTATAAGATTGTAGTTGATCTACATTATTCATGATTTTTGTGCAACTAAATGAATTGCTTAATTTTCTCATAAGTTGAAGTGTGGAGTTTGCCTATGTGTGCATTTGAAATCCATCATATGTATAACTTTATGATAAAATAATGAGCATGCCAAAAGTTGGAGAAGGTATTTCCTCCAAATTGCAATAAGTATGAAAAGGCATGTAAGCATGGAAGAAAAAGTAAGAGAAATTCATGTTTGATGTTGTTGCTTTAGTTGCATAATAGTATGAAGTTGGTGTTCCTTGTAAGTTTGGTGAATTGAATCTATTGTGTAAACATGTTATATGTTGTGAGTTGTTATACGGTTCATTGAGTACTTAAGTTTGTTTTAAAAGGTTCCAAGTGTCATCCGCGATCGAATGTTCCCAAGTGAGGAATATAGTCAAGACCCACAAAATGAAATAAAGTAGCTTGATCCTCACATGTGCCTAACAAGGTTAATAACATGTTAATAAAGTTTTATAAAGCTTTTATAATAGATTTGAAGTTGTTTGGAGGTCAAACATCCAAGAATAACCAAGACGTTCGAAAGTTAGTCTTTAGACGTACTAGTGTGTCCTTGAATGTTTTCCTTGTTTTTATGTGTTGTTTGGAGTCTAAAAACAGGGATGTGACCCTAGTGTCGTAAACATGTTTAGGGTCAAAATTTCTGATTACGACACCCCACGGATCGGCCTAGGGGTCCTTGAGGAGGACCCAACCTTGGGAAAACAAGCTGCCCAAGAATCATGTGGGAACAACTCTGCGACGCGAGCTTGTTCCCTGATGAAGATTTTGGAAATGAAAGTTAAGTTTGATATATCTAAAAGTCCAATAAGTATGGGGGTAAACTGGGTAATTTAGGAGTTGGTTAGAAACTGTTTTAAGACCTATTGAAACCCCTTTCAAAAGTCAAAACTCTAACACCCAATAAGAAAATCAAAACCCTAAAACTCTCTTCTCTTCAAAATTCTCTCAAACCTACATTGGAGACCAAAACTCAATTTCAAGCTAGGGGCTGGATTTATATGGTTTCTTCTACAATTTTTCAGGGGTCTTCAATCAATAAGGTAAGGTAATCATTGATCCTTAGTTAATCTTCTTTCTAAGAAGTTCAATGAATGATTTTCAAAAGTGCTTCAAAGTCCAAAATTTCCAATTTTTAATCTAGCCATGGGTTCATTGTCAAATTGATTTGAAAGTCATTATAATGATGTATTTATGTTTAATTACTATTTTATCTATAAATTTCAATCCATTTCATGAAGAACTCATGATCCTCCTAATTTCTCAGATTGTCATGTAATGTGGGTCTTGTGATCTTTATGACATGATGATTATATTATGTTTAGATTATAATGAATTTCTTAGTTCTATATTCATTTATGTCAATTGATTATGAATTGTTTGGAAAAGGCTCAAAAATATCGTTGAACTATTAAAAATAGCTCACATATACCCTTGAACTATTTTTTGGCTCAAAAATACCCTTTCGTTAAAGTATTGGTCACATATAGCCTTACTATTAATCGAGGTGTGTTAAGTTCCACGTGGACGCCACATGGATGCCACATGACATCTAACCTTCACATATATTAAGAAAATACTAATACTTATTTTGCCCTTATTTTCTTAGGAAATACCACTTAATCCATTTTTTTTATTTCTCTAAAATGATAAAATACATTTCCCCCCATTTCTATGTAACATAATTTCTCTAGGGTTTCACAGATCCTGTCATGGACGCCTTGGGATTTCAAAGTTGATTTCGCCATGGTTCTAAGTTAAGAGACTAATTCACCCCTTTCTTTCGAAGTGGATTTTAGCTGTTGTTGGTTGGTAAATTCTATTGTTCTTATTTTGCGATGGTTCTAATTTTGCGATTCCAAAGACATGGTTTTTTGTTAGGTTTGCGATTTTGTTTATAATATTCTGATATGTTCGATTTAGGGCAAACTTCTTTTTTTATTTGAGTTAAGCAAAGAATATTTTGTTTATTCTTCTCTAGGGTTCATAGATTTCCCTTATTTCATGATTTGATTACAAAATTGATTTCGCGCCTGGTTTTTAGAGTGATTTTCGCGGCTGTAAGTTAGTTAATGTTTGTTCTTATTATAATATGTTTACGATTTCAAAGTTTTGGATAGTTAGCCTTTGCGACTTTGTTTATAATATTCTTATATGTTAAATTTAGGGAGAAATTGTTTGTATATTTGAGTTAGGCAAAGAATCTATTGTTTATTCTAAATCGTTTAAATTATTACTAAAAATTTTGATAATTTTTCAGCATATACTGTAGGAGATACTTAAGAAGGGCGTGTGATTTTGTATCTTATTGAATTGTGATTCAATAGCTATAGTTTTTGTAATCTTTTGAGAATGTTGTCTCGTACGTTGTGGTCTTATTATGTCAAGGTTGGATTTAAGAAATACTTGACTTAAAGTAGTAGTATTTAATGGACTAGTATATTAATATATATTGTTTTGTCCTAGTCTGAAGTGTGTGGCCCCAAATGCCCCTTTTTGTTGTTTATTATTTCCTTTTTGTAATCTTTTGAGAATGTTGTCTTATATGTTGTGGTCCTATTGTTTATTGTATGTTGTAGTCCTATTGTTTATCCTAAATGCTCTCTATTTATTATGACTTGTTTATCACGAAATAGATAAATATACTAATATTTGCAACTTAGAAAAATATAAGATAAGAAAAATCAAATGGAAACTAAAAGGAATAGTTTTCTCATATGAGGCATCACTTCAATGAATAAGAAACACAATAGAAATAGTAATTTAAAAGGAGCTTGAGTCATTTGCTTGTCTAGTTTTCTTACTGTGTACATGAACATTGTAGTAGATAGACTCGGCAACTTTCAAAACCAAAAGTTAACAATAGTACTTACTATTACTTGACCTAACTGTATGTTTTTTCTTTTCTTTTTTTTAGATTCCTAAAGTGTAATATATGTTTGTTCACATTTTTTTCAATATTGTTCATGTTGTAAAACATGCCCCTGTATGTTTTCTTCTTCTTCTTTTTTAAGTTCATTTTTGCATAATAGCCGGGACTTATCCCAAATGCCTTTTTTCACCTTTTTGTTTAAAGTTTGTACATCTATTGTTTATGTTGAATTAAACATGTGGTCCCTATATGTTTTTTCTTTCTTTCAATATAGATTCTTAAAGTTTAAGGCATGTTTGGTCATATATTTTCCCACTTTGTTTATGTTGTAAAACATGTGGCCCGTGTAAGGACTTGATGTGTGAGGTCCCAATGCACATCTGTGTTTGTGTTTTTGTTTTTTTTTATGTTGTAATAACCATGTAGCTCCCGTATGTTTTATAAAGTGTAATGACTTATTTATTGTGTATCTTATTCATGTATGCTTGTTGAGTTATTTTCACTCCATTCTTAGTGTTTCATTTTTCGCTTTAAGTATATATTTCTAAACTGTAATCACTTATTTATTTAGCTCTTGTGCGCTTGTGTTCCTTATTCATTTATGTTTGCTTTTGTCTGCTTTTCTTTCCCAGTTCAATATGAAATATCTTTTGGTTGACCTTATGTTCCACTACTAGTATATGACAAGAAGTATATTGCTATTAGGAGAGACACTAGTGCAGATTTCTTAGACTATGATAAGATAGTCGAAGAGTACACAAAAAACTTAGGATTTGTGCTTGTGAAACAAATTCTAGTGAAAGGACCTTCTGGGAAATATTACTTGCTTGAGGGATCTCAAGGAATTAAGACACTCCAATGCCTATTAAATGAATAATTTCAGGTGGTTCATTTATTTGCTGTGGATGATTTTGAATAAACTGTTTCTGCACCAAACATTATTCACCATAGTGAAGCATACATGGTAGAGTGTGAATATGGAACTGATGCTGAAACAGAAAGTGCTTGTAGTGATGATGAATATAACTTCGATGAGTTAGAGCTTATTAAGATGCATAAATCTAAAGAAGTAAATGTTGATCTCAGTCACTACAAAGAACTTCATCCCTCCATGACTTTCAAGGACTTGAATGAGGCAAGAAAAATTGTGAATTTGTACTATCTTGCAAATTACAAGCCTATAGTAGTGGAAAAAAGTGGTAGAACTAGACTAAGGTATAAATGCATGATTGGTTGTCTTTTTGTTTTGCTTATATTGCAAGATGGTAAAGGTCCAGGTTTTAAGATTAAAATACTGAAAACAAATCACAATTGTAAGGATGCATTTTTAAATCCTAGAGCTTGCACAAGTACTTTAGCACAATATTTCAAGAGTAAATTACAGAATAACCCTCAGTATAAGCTAAAGGATATGAGAAAAGACTTGAAGGATCAATTCCACTTGAATTCTATACCTCTAAGTTGAAAAGATCCAAGAGGGCGGCTCTTTAATAATTACATGGAAATTTCTTAGATGATTTCAACAGAATTGAGGCTTATGCAAATGAGCTTAGGCAAAGCAATCTTGATAGTGATATTGTGATCAATTTATCAAAGGATGCACTGGAACAAGGTAAAAGAAAGTTCCTTCAGATGTACATCTGCTTTAATGCTTTAAAATTGGGATGAAAAGAAGGCTTGAGACCCCTTATTGCAATGTAAGGAACAAATTTTGGTGTCTATGGCACAAGATTCTCAAAATTGCTTCTATCCATTGGCATGGGTTGTTGTTGATAAGGAGACAACTAGGACATGGATATGGTTTCTACAATTGCTGAACAATTCATTGAATTTGAAAGATGGTGAAAATGTTACTTGTATGTCTGATATGCAGAAGGTAAATACTTTTTTCTGTTTATTTGAATAACTAGTTTCTGGACACGTGTCTTGCACGTGTATTTCATCTTTTTTTAATAAATTCATTAGAATGATTGAAATTTTATGAAGACGTGTGTAATGATTAGTACAAAAATGCAACAATCTCAAAAAAGGTTACGATAATATAATCTTTTCATAGAAAATTCAATTAAAGAAGAATGATAGAGAGAAAATATAAAAAATAAACATAGAAGGAAAAGACAACATACAATAATCTTTGCCTACCAAATTTATTTTGTATAACCATACCTTAACTCCAAAAAATCAATGAAATAAATTTCAGAACAATGTCAAACGATACATAATTATATAAAAGATGAGTTGCATACTAACTTTATTTTGGACAATCATACGTCAACTCCAAAATGAAAAAAGAAAAACTTAGGTCATAAGCTGACATAAAAAAGTTGTAAAGAAATATATATGTCATATCTTATACTTCTAAACTTAACACTTGAACTATATTGTAAGATAACTTCTCCCTTTAATTTCATAATGAAGCTATCGGTTTTTTTTTTTGTTAGTTTTTTGACGATATGTATCTATATCATTATTTAGGAAGAAGAAAAAAGACCAGTAGATGATGGAAAATACATGAATATGATGATATCAGAAATAATTTACTGATATTTAGTTGTCTTTTCACATACCAAACTAATAGAGCACATTGAATCATAATACATAAAATTTATTTTAGTTTCAAAATTCAAAGAGTCACTTAATTGGAAGAGTTATTTATTATTAAATTGAAGTTGTTGAACTTCATATTCCATCATTATGTAATTAAAATATTAGTATTTAATAAATTATTTTATTTTATTTTTATTTAGTGAAAGGGCAAAATGGTAATCCAACTTTGAATATTTGAGCTTCCCACTTATAATATAATATGATTTGTCTTCTTCATATAACAGTTTTGTAACTATATATTTGCTTATTTGACATGTACAGGAATTGATAAATGCAGTAAAATATGTCCTTCCTTCGTCTCACCACACGTACTTTAAGTTTTTTTAATTATTTTATTCTCTTGAATGTATTAACTAACTATTCATTTTTACTGATTATAGGTATTGTGTTAGGCACGTTGAGGCCAACTGGATGAAGAGATTTAGGTCAGGAGAGACGAAGAAACTGCTTTGGTGGGCTGCTTGGAGTACTTATGAGGAAGATTTCAAGGATCAGTTAAATGCACTTGGTGCATTGTCAAAAGGTGCTGCTGAGGATCAGTTAAATGTAGCCTTGATTCTAATATCATGTTCTAAGTGAATTGATGTTATGTGAAGTATATGAATAGTCTTCCACACTAGTTTCATGATTTTAGTTGTTTGGATAATGTTGTGTATATGTGAAGATAATGTTAGGGTTAAGTGTGGTCTATATGGCTAATGTTCTTGTCGCATGACCCTTGCCTATATGAACCCTATATGAATGTTTGATCAAAGTATGTTGGGAGTCTTCTATTCTAATGATTGAATATGTTCTTGTCTCCTATGATGTTATGTGAGTTTGTGTAGTCTATAGTCCTTAATACTCTATATGTGTGTATGACTTGAGACTTGAGACTTGAGAAATGTCGTACATGTGTTGTGGTCTTTAGAGGGTGGCTTCCTTAAGGAGAAAGATATTTCATCAAGGTCCCTCGATATGAATCTGGTTGAGGTAGAAAGATATTTCATCAAGGAGAAATTAGATAGCAGACCCATTTGTACGTCATTTGTATCTACAAAAGATCATGAGGCCGATGTTTTAACAAAAGGACTGCCAAACAATTTATGTACAGCCCGATATAGATATGTCTGCATGAGATTATCACTATGAATGTAAAGCACGAGAGAAAATATTAGTGTTAGAGAGTAACTGTAAAAAGTGACAATTAAAGACAATCATGTTGTCTTCACCTATCATGATAAATTTGTACATGAAGTAAACCAGTAAAGAACTCATTCAATGAAAAATATACTAACAATATAACCAATGGAATGCCTTCTATCAACAACAAAGTACACCTGTTTCAATTGAGCTTCGATTTCGGGCCCGTTTGGATGGGCTTAATAAAAGCAGCTTTAAAAAAGTACTTTTAAAAGTGCTGAAACTTATTTTTAAAATAAGCACTTATGCATTTGGATAAAAGTGCTGAAGTTGTTATGTCAAACGTGAAAAGGGAAAAATGGAAGAAAGAAATGTTAGTGTTATATGGGTAATTTGGAGATTGTTTAAAAATATTAAGAGCAAAAAGATAAAAATGTGGTCAACTTAAAACAGCTTATAAGCTAAAAAAAAAGCACCCCTACCCCAGCTTTTAACTTTTGTCTTAAAATAAGTTTTTTTTAGCTTAAAATAAGTTATTCTGAGTATTGTCAAACAGCTAAATAAGTCAAAAATCAGCTTTTAAGTCAGTTTGACCAGCTTTTAAGCTGAGCCAAACAGGCTCTTCATCTCGTTGTTTCTTCAGTGTAGAAATCTCAGCCACTAATTCCTGAAAACACAAACATATGAACCCCAAACCTTTAGGCCAAGCAATCCCAGAATCCTATATTTTGCATATACTCTTCAACTATATCTAATGCAAAAACAATTTGGTTATAACTTAACATCATGCAAAGATGTTACCTCCTCTATTTCACCAACTTCGCTAGTCTTGGCCACACGAATTTACTGCCTCCTCTTTCTATATTCTGTCAACAGAAAATATTTATGAAAATCAGATAGCTATATTGATACACATTAAGAATCAAGTAGCAGTAAAAGCATTTCGCCCAATTCATAATTAAGTCTTTTCATCATTCAACTATTGCTATCACTATTTCCTATCTTGATGTTATTTTTATCTTTTAATCAGAAATTTTCTCTTTTCTATTATAAAATAATCTTACCTTTAGTTAGAGATAATGTTCTAGTAATATCCCTCTTCTGAGAATGAAAGTAAGGCGTCAAAATTGATTAGAGAACAACCGAAACTAGAGTCTTCACACTCTCTAAGATCCTGGTATATAAATCTAGATAAATAACTTCCTTGTTTCTCCAGATAACTAAACTCTTCCTTGAATGAGAATAATATATTAAGATTAGCAGTACTACTGATGTAAGCTTAGTTATAGGGCAAGCAGAAAAGTAATGAAAATCTGTTGTTTAATTATGAGGTAAAGACGTAGCATTCTGATTTTAACTTCATGGTGGAACTGGCAAGATATGACACAAGTAGAAGCGGAGCAACTAGAAATAAGCAAAATCTTCCGAAACTTCAACATGTAGATTTACATGTATTTAACCAACACCAGGAAATTTAAGGTCTTAACTGATCATTCTTGAAATCAATCAGGATAAAGGTTGGAAAGATATAGCAACAAAATCTTGAAGTTCTTTCAAAAAGAGATTTACAGTTCGATGATGGCAAAACCTGAAGAAAGATGAAGATGCACACAGGTGGAAACTACGGAACAGAGGCCAATCATGAAGAGTAGTCAAAGGAGAAAATGCAACCAAACTGTGGTGGAGATTTTAAGTGCAGAGCTCAATCAGGGTATGGGACCTCAGCGAACAAAAGCATTAATGAGGAAACCAGAAAAATAAATGTAAAGCAAGAAAATGTAAATATGTAGCCAAACAATAATTATATGGCCAAGAGAAAGAAAGAATAAGATATATATATGCAATGAAATAATGTCAATGAAGTTCAGAAACCATCTTAAATTCGTTTTATTTAGATGAAAAAAATGTATCTATAGGTTTCCTAATGCTTCTGTCGATCTCAACATTTTGAAAAGGTCCTGACCAAGCAAGACTTCAAGAAACTCTTCCTTCTTTGAACATGTTTGCTTGATATAGAGAAGCAAGGTTCTTTTCCAGATTCAATTTTTCAGTATGTTTCCCCAACTCTAGAACTGGCCATTCTAGCATTTCTTTGAAGGACCTTTGCTCTAGCTTCCTTAATTCTAAAGGAGAAGCAGGAGCCCCTATATAGACATAACTCTTGACTCAGACTCATGCAAACTCTACACACTAAATTCTCCAAGGAAAAGAATTCAAATCAAGTTACATGATTTCTCATGTTCAATAGGGAGAGGAGGTGAACTAATCCACAGAACTTCAATAATCTGGTTGAGATGTTATTAAGGAGATAAAATTTGTTATCAAAGCAAATGCAGAATGGCAGTACCCTCTAGGATAAAATGGCCTTCGATTATATTTTAGTTAACCAACCAACACCATATAATTTAAAATTATTAGATAAAAGATGTCTGCAATTGAACCACGCAACAAGTCTCAGCCTCAGCAAAACATAGTACTACAGTGAAAAATATTGAACATATACGAAGGCCCAACACTTCATCAAATGATTGTGGCATCAAAGTAGCACAGTCAAAGAGAGTAACAAAAGTACATAGAGTTTCAATTATAGTTGTCTATTAATTTTATTTAAAATCAAGACGGCTTTCTATTGCTAAACAATAGAAAGGATTGTTTGACTTTACCAATACTTCATCTTTGTAGCTTGAGAAAACTTTTGCCAGATCCTGGATACTGCTGACTATTACATAGTGCACCTCTTTTCCTCTCATGAGACAGAATCTGCAGGTAACTACATACAGTTAATATCTTGACACTCCATGCCTAGTCAAAAGATACAACATAAGCCAGAATTTACTGAAGACACACTCATGGCCTGTGATACTGACTAAACTTACCCAAACAATTCAAAAAGAAGAAAGACTTCCTCTTCATTTGGCACTTCAAGAATCTGAGTAACAGAAAAGAGTAAATTTGTCGTTAACTTTCTTTAATCAACAATTTCGAGAGCTAGATATCGACCAAATTATACATAAAAGAAAAGACCACAGACATTACACAATCTGGAAGGATAAAACTAAAGACTTTACTAATTTCCATAATAAAGCAGTTGTCTATATCTAAACTTTCATTATTTAAAAAGATGGATCAAACATATACCAGGAGAAATTAAAATTTGGAGAGATCACAGAAATGGAACTTGCGTGTGATATCGCGGTTCCACTCCACATTGCGTCAAATATAGTGTTTAACAAGAGGGACCAGTCACATAGAGATCAATTGTCATTTTGTCAGAGAGAAGGAGATCTTCAGAGACATCATCACAAAGTTCGTGCGGCCAAATAATCAACTATAGATATATTCACCAAGTCCATTGCCTGTCCTAGAATGAGTTATATATGTAGCAAGTTTGGTACATTTTTATGCACCCCCTTAAGTATCAGGGTTAGGGTCTCATGAGTACTTAGAATAAGAGTAAATATAGTATATTGCTTGATTTACTCATATTGTAATTATGTAGTGATTTTCCTTCCTTTTACAGCATGTAAACCCCAATATCTTGAGAGAATAATTAACCATGTTTCTCTTTTATTTCTCTTTGAATTCCAAACTAGGAAGGCTGCGAAGCATGTTATCATGGTAGATTGGAGAGTGCAAGAAGACAATAGGAAACTAGATTGGTGGTCTCCAACAAGAGGTGCTTTCCATGAAAGTACAAGATTTGATTGGGTATGGATTAGGGCTCTTGGTCTCCCCCTTAACCTCTGGAATAAAGATGTCGTGAAGAAGATTGGAGATGCATGTGGAGGATGGTTGGAAAATGAGGAAGAAACAAACATCAAAAACCATCTGAGATGGGTGAGAATCTGTGTTTGAGGACCCAAGAAGAACATCCCGACAAAGGTCGAATTATCGAATGGCAAGCTGATTTTCTCTTTACCGATCTGGTGTGAAGCTTCGGCGACCTTCAAACCGGCGATGGAGTCGAAAAGGTGAGAACAATAAGTTAGAGGAGAAAGCAGAGGCTAGCAATGTCTCTGATGATGACAGACCTAGTAGACATGGGAAAGAAAAACAAAATGTACAGGATAGCTATGTCTCTGATGATAGCAGACCTAGCAGACATGGGAAAGGAAAGGAGAAAGTACAAGAGATGTATGTTCAAACCAATGGTTACAACAATGAGGCAAAGTCTTTTCAAACTTCCCATGTGGAAAGAGAAGAGGGTCCTACTTGGATCTGATGGATGAAAGTCCTATTTTAAGTGGGTCTGCTGACTAGACAAATGAAAAGAAGACTCAAAATCTTTTGGTCCTTGAAAACCCAAACATTTTACTAAACATTTTGTTGATTTTCAACCTTTTTGGGGCTCTTCTTCTTTCAATTCCCTTGACCATTCAACCATAGCTGGTGAAACTGAGGCCTTCATGTGCATGGGAGGAAAATTTTTACGCATGCCAGAGGACTCGATCCAGATCACGAACTCCTCTAGGAATGACAAGTCAGGGGGTAAGGAAATACATAGCATGGAGGTGGAAAGTTTTAAAGGTGATGAGTTGATGGAATTGTTGGGAGAGTCGATGGAGTTCTTGCACGAACCCAGGCCCCTAGCAATTGATGACAGTATATCTGAGGAGGGCTTTGAGTCTCAAGCAACATTGAAATTTCACATAATTTTAGTCAAATTAAGCCAAATCTCTGGGGTGTGTACGGAGGGATATGAAAGAGAATTCTTCTCTCTAATAAGTAGAATGGGGCAAAAAAACACAAGAGAGGAACAAAGAAACAGGGAAAATAATAGCAACACAACCAACCAAGCAGTGCATAAAAAGTCGAGGAATCTCATTTTCAATATGAAATTCAAAGAGGGGGAGCCTAGGAGTAGAGGGAGGAGATTATCAATTGTGAACAATGATGATAAAAATAATTTCTTGGAATTTAAGGGGGTTGAACGATAATGGGAAGAGGGATTTAATTAGAAACTTGATTAATCAATAGGGGCAGATGTCTATATCCTTTTGGAGACTAAACTAAAGGACAGTATTAGGTTTAATTCACAGCATTTTGAACAACAGATGGTTGAGTGAACTTCATGTAGAGGCACAAGGGTCAAGTGGAGGTATTTTAATTATGTGGGATAAAAGAATATGGGAGGGGGATCTGGTAGAAGCAGGATCACAATGCATCTCTTGTAAATTTTCAAACAAGAATCAAGAATATTTATGGTTTCTGACAGCAGTTTATGCTAAGTGTAAGAAAATAGAGGGGAGAGAATTATGGGGTGAGTTGGGTGCAATGAGAAGTCTATGTGAAGGTCCTTGGGTAGTAGGGGGGACTTAAATGTTATTAAATACCCGATAGAAAGATCAAATTGCTTTAGGATTAATGGTGATATGAGTGAATTTCCTGAATGCATTGGGGAATTGGAATTAATAAACCCTCCTTTATTTGGAGGGTCTTACACTTGGAGAAGAGGGGAAGGGCACCAAACAGCTTCCAGAATTGATAGATTTCTCTATAGCTCACAATGGAAGGAGCAGTTCTTTTTTATCAAGCAATCCACAATGCCAAAGTTGGGTTCTGACCACAACCCAATTCTACTAACATGTGGGAATCTGAATTTCAAGAAGTCCTACTTCAAATTCGAAAATTGGTGGATGAGAGTTGAAGGATTCAAGGAAGAGGTTAAATTATGGTGGCAATCTTTTTTATTAAGTGGAATCCCATGTTTTGTTTTGGAAGAAAAGCTGAAACCTTAGAAAGGAAAGATGAAGGAATGGAGTAAGAATAATAGGAAAAATTGTTAAGCACAAAAGGAGGAGATTATGGAGGAGCTGGCCAAATGGGAAGTTGTACAGGAACAAAGAGTGCTCACAGAGGAGGAGATCCAACAAAAAAAAATTGGCTGTCACGTATGAGAAGGTAGCTAAGAATGTAGAAATAAGTCTGATCAATAAGTCTGATCACTGGAGTTTACAAGGTGATAGCAAAACTACTGGCGGAAAGGCTGAAAAGAGTGATTAATAAGCTTGTCAACAAAAAACAAATGGCATTTATTAAAGGAAGACAAACAATGGATGCAACTCTCATTGCGAGTGAGTGCGTGGACTCCAGATTGAAAAGAAACAGTCTAGGGGTAATATGCAAGCTGGACACTGAAAAAACATACGATCATGTAAATTGGGGTTTCCTACAAAACACCTTGAGACAAATGGGTTTTGGAGAAATATGGGTGGCATGGATAAAATTTGGCATAAGCACGGCGATATTCTCCATTCTTGTAAATGGAGAACCAGTGGGTTTTCCTCTCCCGAAAGGGGAATCAGACAGGGTGATCCTCTTTCACCCTTGTTATTTATCTTGGTAATGGAGGGATTTGATATTATGATAAGGATTGCTACTCAAAACAGATGGATCAGAGGTTTCCAAATTAGTGGAAACAATGGTGATATTAAAGAGATTTGTCATCTACTTTATGCAGATGACACCATGATTTTTGTGAGCCACAAGAGGAGCAATTTAGATTCATCAAACTAATTTTTTTGTTTTATGAATCTTATACAGGGTTGAAAGTTAACTGGGAGAAGAGAAGTTTATATCCTATTAAGGATGTGACAAACATTCAAAGTCTAGTGAACATTTTGGGATGCGGAGTGGGAGAATTTCCCACAACTTATTTGGGTTTGCCTTTAGGTAATACACACAAAGATTTGAAGATATGGGACAACATAGTCGACAAGACTGAAAAGAGACTAGCTAGATGGAAGGCTCAATACATTTCTTTTGGTGGTAGACACATTCTTAGCAACTTCGTTCTAGATTCTCTCCCAACATATGTTATGTCTCTTTTCACTATACCGGCGAAAGTGGTTAAGAAATTGGAAAAACTTAGGAGAGATTTCCTTTGGCATGGCTGCAAAGATAACAAAGGATACAATGTGGTCAAGTGGGCGACAATTTTTCATAGAAAAGATAAAGGTGGCTTGGGCATTAGATATTTGAGGAAGCATAACAACAGTCTTTTGATGAAATGGTTGTGGAGATACACAAAGGAGAGGCAACCTTTGTGAAAAGATTTGACTAAATGTAAATATGCGGAGGATGGATTCTGGTGTAGTAACATAAGCAGGAATAACTATGGAGCGGGGGTTTGGATAGCTATTAGAAACTTATGGGCCAAGTTAGAAGCCAATTTACATATCAAGGTGGGGGATGGATGGAGAACTAGATTCTGGTGGGATGTATGGATCAAACAATTCACCACAAAAGATTTGTTTCACGAACTATTTATTTTGTGCACCTATTTTGAGGCAATGATCAGTGATTGCTGGACTGTACAAGGTTGGAATCTCTATTTCAGAAGACCTCTTAATGAATGGGAAATAGAGAGATTAGCCAAATTACTGGAGGAAGTGGGGGATTTTGCAAGCACCAATACTAACAATGATGTTAAATGCTCACAGTAAGGAGGGCATTTTCACAGTTGGCAGGGCATATAAAAAGGAGTGCAACTTGCAAAGTAGCAGATACCAGAGTTCATGGAAAATATCTTGAGGACTGTAGCACCGATAAAAGTTAAATGTTTTACTTGGCTGGTTACCAGAAAGGCATGCTTGACACATGAAGTCTTGAGGGGAAAAATCATAATTTTGTGGTGCTCTTTATGTGGGAAGACAGGATAAACTAATAGTCACCTATTCTTACATTGCACTTTCACAACACAAATATGGTCCATGTTTCTCAACTTTTCAGAAGTGAAATGGACTATGCCCGAACATACAACTGATTTACTTAGTTGTTGGATCAGGAGATGAGGTAGCAAGAGACAAAAGACCTAGTGGAAATCGATTCCATATTGCATTTGGTGGATAGTGTGGAAGGAGAGGAATAGTAGGAATTTTGAAGATATATCCAATTCCATTCACAAGGTTAAGTGGAATTGCACTGTGTGTCTATTTTTGTGGTGTAAAGAGATAGGATTAGAGGATTTAGATCAACTTTTTGATCAACTCTTAGAATTTTTAGGATCCTTGTAAGTATTTTGCTCTTTGTTTTTTTTTCCTGATTTTCTAAAGGTCCCCAGCATATCCTTATTGTTGAAGAATACTATGTTTACCAATTCTTTTTTAAAAAAAAGAAAGAAACATGGGTCTAAATGATTATAAAGAAAAAGATTGAGTTGAAATTAGTTATTCCAGATAATTTTCAGTAGGAGGTTTGAAGAAGACTGCGAAAAAAAAGTACCTAGTTTGAATGTGTTTTGCATAAAAAGTTATTCAAGATAATGAAAAAAAAGGAGGATGGTGAGGAGAACTATTTATTGGAAAGGGAACAACATGACATTCTGAATGGTGCTTAAAAGTGAGATGTATTGTTTTTGATTTAACTCTATTGGATTCCCCTTGTTGTAGATCCTACAACAGTTGAAGATATAAAAATGGGTCTCCTTATATGATATCGAGCAATCCTCACCTCATGATCTAGCTTTTGGTGTTGAGTTAGGCGGAACGTCTATTTTATATCATGTTTTTAGAGCTCAAGTTCATTCAATTTTTTGGTTTACTTGATGTTGGGCCCCTATGTAATTTTGTTCACGCTCCAAATAATCCAGGTCATAGGCATGCGGGGTCATTAGATCCCACATGGATGGATAATTTTAGAACTGGTCTCCTCATATAGTTTTGGATAATAATGACTTCATAAGCTACGTTTTGGAGTTGTGTTAGACCTGAAGTCCATTTTTTAATTATTTGGCCTTAATTACTTCAGTAAGAACTTGATTAGTTGCTCAAATATAGCTCGAAGCTTATTTAAAAGAATTAAAAGAAATCCCCAAGTATATAAAAAAAACTTCTCAAAATATTATTCTTAGTGGAATTCTCTAAATATTTAATTCACAAAATGTGTAAAACAAATAATCAAGTTCCGATATTAGGGACATGAGTACACACACCATTGAGTGAAAAAATTAAAGAAAGTTGTATACCTGACTAGAAACTACATTTTTAAATTAGTTAAAGGTTGTTTAGTTTAGATACAAGTTATACAACACTTAGTAATACATGAATTATATATAAGGATTACTGATGAATGGTTTAGTAAAGTATATAAGGATTCTTTTGCACTGATTTGCAATGCAAGGATTGTAATGTGAATTATATCTTGTTGCATATTTGGTTTGATTATCATATTATTATACAATGCATATATTTAAAATACATTAGCAAAATAAAATGTTTGTTAAGTTTAAGAGGTTTAGTTTTGTCATTTCAGTGTATATTCTTATTCCATATTTTACCCCACAAAAAATATGCATAGATTCCTCATTAATTTACTACGGTAAAGCTAACAAAACATTGTATTAGCTATATTAGACCGTATGCCAAAATTAAACTCCTTAAAAAGGAACCAAACAATGTACTATACTATGCTTATTTTCATAAACCCATTGAAAGACAACCAATTGACACCTAATTGTGTTATATAATCTTAATACATTAACACAAAAGGATTAATAATATGTAGTGTTGGTTGTAAAGAAACAAAATAGGATAGTGGAGAAATTACAGTATAATCTTGGAGGAGTTTGGCACCCTCTGCGACAGCTTGACTAGCTTGTTGAACGACGGAGTCGGCGTAGTTCTTGACAGTGCGGGTGAGGTTGTTCTTGTTCCCAACATTCACGGCTTTGCTCATGGACGATTGAAACCACGACATTTTTTCAGCTTTGAACTCTGGTTTTCCAATTAGGGCTCTACAGAATAAGATGTTTACCAATGTAGATTGATCGCCAGAGAGAACAGAGACTAATGAAGATAACTTTGTTATGTTGCTGATTTCCAATTTTATTGTGAAATTTAAAATTGGATATGAAGATTGTGCAGGATGTTGCTCCTCTCTGCACAGCTTTGGGATAGGAAAACTTGCTTGCTAAAACTGGACTTAGTACTTCTTCAGAGTCCACTATGGAAAATTCAATTTCTTCTGCAAATTACACTTCCACCACCTAAATTCTTTTTTAATTATTATTTCCCTACCTAAGTTTAGAAAAATACATAAGTTGCCCTAGATAATTTAACTTGAGGTATAATCCAACTTGTGAATTAAAATTTCAAAAAAAAGTGATATTGACTTGTTTAATTAAGATTATGACTTCAATTACAACCTATGTCATCAAAGTAGTTTAGTATAGTGTAGAAGAATAACGAAGAATATAATATATTATTAATAATGTTTACATTAGTAATGAAGGGTAATTACATGGAGTGATTTTTCATAATAAGTTGAAGAATAGAAAATTTTGTTGATTTATAACCTTTCGAATGGATTTGGTTGGTATAATGGAAAATATGAATATTTGGTGATTCAATAAGTGTCTTTTCAGAAACATATCTAACATGTGTGATTGGCTCAAGAAATTATTACTCATATTAGTAAAAGAGGTAATCCAACTAATTTTATAATTAAGCTAGATATAGTTAAAACATATAATAGGGTGAATTATAGATTCTTGGTGGAAGTGCTTTAATGGATGGGTTTTGATATCGTTGTGGTTGATATGATTAGGTGAATTATTGTTGATGATTGGTATTTTATTATCATCAATGGTGAGAGTCGAGGTTTTTCTTTTCATTCCACAAAAAGGGTGAAGCAGGATAACCCTTTATCCCCCCCCCCCTCCCTCTATTCATCATTGCAGCAGAAGTGCTCATTAGGCCTTAATCAAATAAAACTGATATTCTGAGCTACCTAAGTGGAGTGACAACTTAAATATCTTACTTATGCAGATGATACTATTATTTTTGTAGCGGCTGAAAGGACGTTATTATCACACATTATAGAGAATGATGACGCTTAACTATCTCTCAGTTTTTAGAGCATCAGTGATTGTTTGCAAAAATAATACCCAACTTTATGGTTGAACCAAAAGAATTAGAATATGGTATCACTCTCAATTGATTTCATAATTCAAAAGAAGACAGCACAATAAATTCTCAACACGCATATATGTAAAATGGGGGGTTTTTAGGAAAACTAAAATTTGTCGATATCAAGTAACAAATTACATAATCAATACAAATATGATCTATCAAGTTTGGAAAGACCATGGGTTTGTGCCTTATGATATGGGTTTCAGCTCAAACAGACAGATTAATCGTAACAAAATCGATTGATATATGAATAATGTTTGGTCTATACTACATTAGGTATGAAACGTATACCCCTTGGATTCTCTCGAACTACACAACCTTTACCAAAAAACCCAAACATTTCTTGAATAGATAAACTATCACTAGATCATATTATTACGTGAGAAATTACTTTGATTATCCCATTCTTGGCTCAAATTAATAGAGTAATTTCCACAAGTTCTCATTATTGAGTCTTACCCAACTTCATTTTGTTTTCTCAAGCAAAAACATTGTTAGAGAGCTCAGAAATGTTTGCACCCACTAATTTTTAGATTAAAATTTCAAGACAACAACATATTCATGTGATAAAATCAATTTTAGAACCTATCAATATTTATTTGGGGTTTTACACCCTTATCTCGCACACACACACAGAGCTAAGGATTTCGCTCCTCATAAAAGAAGAAATAGAGACAATACCTTGGTAAAGAAAATCTCCATTTCAATATAAGTTGATTAACAAAATCTGAAATCTAAGCTTGGAGTGATGAAAATCTGAGATTTCTTCCTCTATAAGAAAGGTTCTTAGCTACAATACTCAATGTAATACTCAATGAAATTCCTCTACTCCAATTCTCTATGTTATTCTCCCTAAATGAGAAGAAGATAATGGTACATAATAACACAAGATTGTATTCTATAAATGAAACCTTCTAAAGGAAATACTTTATTATTTAAGTGTGTGTTTTCCCTTTAGTTTCCGCTCCTTGACTTTTCCTGGATTGGCGGAATGTTGATCCGCATTTGTGCAGTACCAATTGCATTTCCACTTATAACTTCAAATTTTTCAAAAACAAATTTGATGCGTTTGAAGGAACGTCATTCAAAAAGTATAAAATGCCTATGAATTGTCATTGCTTAGACAAATATACTTTAGCTAAACTTGTATATAAGTGTGACGTTAACTCGCTCCTATGGGACACTAATTCCTTCATCGACGTGCTTTAGTGATTTTAAGCTTCAAATTCATCAAATTTGACTTTTCCATGGAATGTATGAATACAAGAGAACTAGGCCCTAAAATTCACCTAATTAAGGTTGTCTATGCCCATATTCAAGTTGTACAAGATGTTACTAGTCTAATAGGAGAATTTTCCCCCCATAATGTATCTAGGGTGACCTATTGATCATGCAAAGAATAGAAAAATCATTTCAGTGAGTTGATGAGATATGATCGTTTGAAGTTGGTCAAAGAAAAACGTATATCAAAACTCAATGATTAACGAAGCTTTCAACTCAATTTTGTATTGTAGGATTTATGACTTTAATTCATCTCCAAAAACCTTTCCACACTAAATAGTATGCCATAAAACCTATGCACAATTAAGAATCATTTGATATGACCCTATACACATAAGAAGGAAGATTTGGGTCTTATCTTAGAGATTTTTGGAGTGTTACAACATCTCTCCTTGGAATCATTCATCAATGATGGTCAAGTTAGACTAAAAAATGAGCTACTCCTACTATATTTGTGACTTCTGAACTTTCTCATTAACATAGATAGACCTGATTTATATTGAGAGTTTGAAACTCAACTAAAGAACTCTTAGAACGAACTCTCATATAAGATTTCAAGGTTATAGGTCATGAACATAAAGATTCTAAGAATAACAATAGGAATAATCTTATCACCTCAAACATTCTCATAACCTTCTAGGGAAGAATTACGACCATGATTCGCGTGAGATATTTGAACATAAAGCACTAATACATTCTGAATATCTAACTCATTTGACATGGGTTCATAAAGTATGAATGACATAGATTTGAACTAGAAGCATACTCTATCTGAAGCTATTTGACAAAAAACATGAATACCTTGGGCGTGAAACAATAATAGAACTATTATGCCTTAACTTATATGATGATGGTTTTTAAGCTTAGTAACACTTCTGACTACGTTTCTCCTTGTGAAAACTACACTTCATCATTTATTACCTAAAGCTCCCATAAGGGTGAATATATTTACTAACAGTCCAACGATTGACAATCATTTGCATGGAAATAGTCACTAGACGTGGTAAGTTACTTGATAATATCAATGTCATGCTTTCAAAGGTTTTGAGTGGAAGTGTGGATGATTGATTTAATCTTAGTACAACAATGTAAATTATCATTGATGATGATTATGTAAATAGCTAGAAGGTAAGCTCAGAAGTTACGAAGAAAGATAAACCTCCTAATGTGGTAGATGTTAAGAGGAATGAAGGGGATGAAATCACTAAGGGAGATATGTCTAATTTTCCACCTTCATAACCCAAATATTTATAAATAAAAAGACAGTTAACCAATTCAAATAAAATTTAATTTGTTTTGCAAGTTGTCCATAAACATATTGTTGGTTGATGTTCTCTTACAAGTATCAGGGTATACAAAGTTCATGAAGAAGTTGTTGAAGAAAAAATAAGGTGATTTATCTAGAAATAGTCGATGTGTCATATCATTATATTGTCTTGAGGGCCAGTATTGTGACTCCAAACAGAAATAATATGAGAGATTTTTAAAAAATTTGTACACCATTGGGAAACTATAAACTTGATGCCCCTTGTGATTTTCAAGTACTTGGGTCTAGGATATCTGAAACACACTCCAATGAGGTTTCAATGGTGGATCTATCTATTAAAAGGCCGGTTGGAATCCTATTTGACCTCTTGATCAAAATAGACAAGTTTATTCTATTGGTTGTTTTGGTAATGTGGGATTACGAAATTAATGTTGAGTTGCCTATAATTTTAGGCCAATCATTCCTTACCAAAGAGTATTCATTAGTAGTTGTGGATCGAAAACTCAATTTTAGACTTAGGATGATGAGTTAAGTTTTAATGTTTGCAAGGACAATAAATCCACTAGATGAATGTTGGGTGGAGTCGGTACTTGAAACCATGGACAAACTTGTTTAAGGTCCACATACAGAAGAGGTACCATTGGAAATCGGCTGTATAATAAGGTACTTTCATTAGACCGATATATTAAATCAATCACTTTTAGGACGGAATCCAAATGTCTTTAAATTTCTTTTTACTTCACTTTTTGTTATTTTTGGGATGTAAAAAAGACGTGAGGTGAAAAATGAAGAAATTGGTCGTGTGTCCATTAGTGTTAGAACGGTGAAACTTCTTTTTCAAACAACCAAGCATAAATATGAAACAATAAATTTGAAAGAAAAAAGTCTTACAGCAGACCGATATACTATAGGTTCAAAATCCTATAATGTAGGTTCAGATACAATGTGACACACTGCACTGGCAACAAAGTTCAACTTTTGTGTGAACTTTCAACTAGCATGAGGGAACCAGAGAATGTCGATCCAACACAAATTAGGAATTTATGAAAGGTTTTAAAATTTGACTTATTGGAAACCCAAAATTCAGGATTTTGACCGAAAAAGGAATCAAAGGGTTTTTCAACGCTTCTTCTCCTTCCTCATTCTTTCTCCACACGTCCTACTTCCTCATTTCACTCTTTCCACTTATCCATACACTCCTCAACTTCCAACATCCATTTTCTTCCTACAATACCACTCATTTCCCACAACACCATCCTTGCACAAACTCCATCTTCTCTCAATAGTCCAATTTGAAGGTCAAAATATCCTTTGAGGTCAAGCTCAAAAGTTCCATTTATGGACTTCAAACTTTTAGTTATCACATTCTTCAATTACTTTGGTATGTTACTCCATTTTATTGTTTCAAACTTTGAATATATTGTACTGTGAAAATGATTCCATCCTTGATTGATTTCCCCCAAACACCTTTGTGATTAGAGTTTCGATTTTGGTTCATTGAAATTGAGTTTTCGAACTTCGAATGTTTAGATTTGGCTTGTTCATGCTTGATTGAGTAAAAATGCAAGTTGAAATATCCGGTAAAGTGCCCTAAATTTTAATTGGGGTTGAAATTTGAGTACCCATTTGAGTTGACATAGTACATGAATTAGATCTATGATGGATTTAGGTGACATTGTTTCTAAAGGTAAATTTATCATTACGTGAACTTTTTACAGTTTAGCTGAAAATTTTTTGTGAGTAGTATTTATAGTTGTTGTAAGAATGTTGTGAATTCCTGCTAACTCAAAGTTGGCATTTTGGAGCTAAAAAAATCAGTAAAAATTACATTTTGGAGTCGTTTACTTGAAGTTTTGACCAAAGTCAACTATTCAAACTTCAAAGCTCCAAAATGGACAAACTTAAACAAAACTCAAACGAATGACTAGGGGACAAAACTATTAGACCTAAAATGTCATAAACGACTTGCGTCACTATAGAAAAGATCTAAATGTCGAGAAGATTGGTAAATTGGGGAAATGACCTAGAAGATCATTACTAGCGTAATACTCTCTGTTAGTTCTTGTGGTTTGACCTTGACCTCAAAAGTAAGGTATTGTATTTGTATATGAGCCTATATTCCTTAACATATGGTATAGTTGAAAACTATCAGTGTCAATATTGTTACCTCAGACACTCTTATATGCAAGACTATGTTGGTTTTCATGGATTTGTCTAACATATCTTTTTCCTGCTCAAATTTAATCAGTGACCCTCAAAAATATTATTGGCTTCCAATTTGTTCACGGCATCAAGGGCCCTATAAATGTACTCCAATATCAACTCATCTAGAGCCATATGGTTTGGGTAGTTCAGTAACTTTCTTCCGAACCTCAACCAAGCTTCATGAAGGGTCTCCCTAGTTCATGTTTGATGTTTTAAATTTCATCCCTTAAACAAATCTTGTTTTATGGAAGAAAGAACCTCTAAAGAAACACAGTAACCAATGAATCCTATGTGGTGATCGACCCCAATGGTAGTTTGCAGTCAAGTCGTAGCTTCATCTTTGATAGCGAACGGAAACAACCTCAGACGAATCCCCATCTCAAAGGCCTTGGAAAAGCAAATACTAAGAATATCCTAATGAAGTCCTTGGAAACAGTTTGGATTCTCTAAATTGTGACCACCAAACAACCCAATTTGGTTCAATAGATGTAGCATAGTCTTATTAATGTGGAAACTAGTTGTTCTCGCTAATGGAGGCAGGTTGACAGCACTGATAAAACAAGTTTTCCCGTTTTTATCTCATACTAATGTTCAAATATAATTTGAGCTTTAACTAGTTTGACTTTAATTTATTTTAGTGTTCTTTGATTCCTCATTACTCGACGTAGTTATTCAAGTAGCTTTCTCTAGTTCCTTAGTGTCTTTTCAGGTTTGAGATCATCAAGAAGTAAAGTTTTTCCTTTACTTCTAATATTAGATATGGACTAAGTTAACTTGATATAGCACAACAACAACAACAACAAACAAACAAACAAACAAAAGTGATGAGAAATAAAGCCTAAGCGTCAAAAATACTCTTGATTTAATCTTTAAACTATACTCCCCATCAACGATATCGAAATTTGATACACCCAAATTAGACCTCTGAAAATGTATAAAGTGATCATTGTCAAATATAGGATCCAACAAGGTTGAGATCAAATTCCATCGTGAATATTACTCTTATGCAAAATCAAAATTGATGGTCTATATTTCTGAAATGAAGACTAAAGTAAACTTTTTAAAGAGATTGATTTAGTATGCTAAATAACTAAATATAGATTGTGGTTAACAATAAGAATGTGAAACTAAGGTTGTGGATGCCCATTTTAGGTCATAACTTTGATCCAGTTGCCTTAACAAATCTCAAACTAAGTAGGCTTAGGTGTGAAACAATTGGTATCTAAAGTACATCTTTAGGTCCATCTAAAAGATGTCATTTAAGTACTTGTGATACTTTTTTTGTCTAACGATTATCAACATATGTCTCATATAGACTCTCTACGTCAGGGTCTCAAGTCTTTAGATGGAGTAGAATTCTCAAATCATTGTTCTTAGTTCTTTTTTTTCAATCTTAACCTCTTTTTTACAAGTAAATTTTTAATACAAGTGAATTTCAATTCTCAAATCATTGTGCATTTGTGCTTAGTTCTTTTTTGTCTATCTTAACCTCTCTTTTCAAGTAAATTTAGAATACATAGAAGTAAATTCTAGTGCAGGACTTTATGAGAACCCATACAAATCTAAAAAAACTAAGCATACACTAAAAAATATCATCTAGAATTTCTAACAAGACACCTTTACATTGTTACACTTTATTTAAGGTTCCACAACCCAAGCTATAAGGTTTGTTACCCATAATTATTGTAGAAGCTGAAACAAAAGCTTTAAAACATGCTTACAATGATCAAGTAGTAAAATCAAGAAAGCAAAGACTGGATTAGATCCACAATAACTCGTTCGCAAGTCGAAATGAAATGAATATATGTTTCCTACAAAAGTTACGCTCCAAGAACTTAAAAATCGGATGAAAATTGAACTCTTAAATTGTAACACTCGGAAAATGATAGGTTAAACTAGAGACTAATGACTTGGTGATAGGTTAAACTAGAGCCTAATGACTTGGTGTTGAGTTCATAATGAGGGTTCTTATTGTGTAATATTTCCCCGAGTTTAAGAGATTAGTGAGTCAATGTCAAGGCACATTTTAGACTCCATATTAAAAGGTCTTTTTGATGTTGGTTAAGGGTGCATGACATGTATCAAGCCATGGAGGGAAAGGCCTAAACCAAGGGGAATAAGGCTTGCCCAACCTTGGACAAGCACTGCCCCATGACCATAGACCAATTCACGTCTAGTCATCGTGACCACGACTCAGGGAAATGGCCGTGAAGGTCACTTGGTAGCATGGCTTGCAAGGAAACTTGGCCAAGTCATTGCTTTCATGTTAACGAGCATCACTACGACTCATGGTATTGACCACGGATCGTGGGAGCTACTGTAAACTTGCCTTGACTTGGAGGGCTTGGAAAAGGTGATAGGCACATTTCCTAAGGGACCAGGGGCACCACCATAAGCCGTGGTGCCCATCACGACCCGTACAAATGGGCGTGGTCTTTGACGATGCTGCCTCATTTAGGGAGTTTTAGGTGATGTCTTTTGAGTTTTTTAATAGAGTGGGGTTGATTTCAAATTATTTATATAGTATATTTAAATAGTTTAAGTCTTAAAACCCTAATTCAACTCATTATTTTCAAATCCCAAAGTTCTTTTCTCTCAATATTCAAGTTCCAGGAAGAAGAACGAGGGGGAGCTAGGGTATGTGAATTTCAAAGATCTCTTCATCAAATTTCGAGGGAAAATCATAGTAAAAGGTATAGTGATTATTCATCTAAGGTTTGCTTTCACCCTAGAGTCAATTTAGAAGAGTTTTCAAAAGATTTCAAGTTATGAAAAATCAAGGGTTGTATTCAATCTCATGGGTTCTTCCACCAAATGGTTTGAAAAGGTTCATAATGGAATTTTATGATTATATTGATGTTAAATGGGTGTTTTAAAGTGAAATTACTCCATGAACCCATGATACCCCTCTTTTCCTAATTTATGCCTTATGAAGTGGGTTGTTTGATAATAAATGTATTTAAATGGGACTTGTTTAAATGGATTTAGATTGTTGAAGTATGTCATTGTCCATATTTATGATTAATTATTGGAATATTGATATATGAATTGGACTTGAAGTCAAGATATGAGAAGTTATTATTGAATTTAGAAATTTGTCAACTTCATATTGATCCACATGAAACGTGGAGGTGTTAATTTATTATCTACATTGCGAACATAGCATGAAAATAGAAGTATAATCATGATATTGTATGAAACAGGATTCAATGATGCCAATGATCATGTTATGAATGTATATGTGTTATTAATAAAAGGCTTTATCTATGTGTTTTAAAAATTCAGGATGATTTATATAATCAGAAATTTATTACTAGAACTGATGCTCAATCAGTTAAATACATGTTTAATAAATATTTTAAACATGATATTTCGAAGTTAATGTTTGCCAGGTGGCAAACACAATTAGCTCCTTTCTACTTCGAAATCCATTATAAAAAGGGAACTGATAATTCACTTCCTGATTTCCTATCAAGATTATTAATTTCTTTATTTAGAATGTCTACTTATCAGTATTTTCTTGGAGACAAAACTCTTATTACGATTCTAAGAGTTCTACCTCTAGATAATGATTTAAAGGAAAAAATCTTAGATATAAATATCAAATATTTAGTCATGAATTTCTTTATACAAGGGTCACTATTTTCTGACCTTTCCCTCGCTAATGATGAGTGGGAACTTGATGTTTCGGGATATTTCTCATATTTGTACTAATCTGTTTGTTTTATCTTTGCAGCATGGGAGGTAATGATCCTCCGCCATGGTCACAAGTGTGTGGTCGTGGAGGACGAAACCACGGAAGAGGAAGATCATGCTCTTCTTCATATCAAACAAGGTCGTCATACGCCTCTTCCTTTCCAGTTATACAACATGGAAGCAAAACTTTGATTAAATCAAAAATTGGCGAAGCTTCATCATCAGCTTCATCTTCGATAAATCTTAAGGATATTCCTAAAGATAGTTCATTATATGAACAAATCCAAGCATGTTTGCAGACAAAAGAGCAAGGTTATACCTATGCTTCATTGGCCAAAGAGGCTGACTCAGTCAGTGTTCCAGAAGAAACAGTGAAAAAAGAAATTATATTTCTTTTAGAAAACTCTGATATTCAGAGAAGTAATGAACCTTGGAATATACTCCAAAGGTATCTAACAAAGGGATTATATTTCCCTGGTGAGGCTTATAAGACTCGGATCTATTATGAATCCATTCTAAGTTATACTGGAAGTGCAGAATTTCAGCACTTCTCTGATTTTGATAAGAATGTTTATAACTTCTCCAAAATCACAATTAAGCAGATTATATCTGCTGAAGACTGGGGAATCTCCACTATGCAGGAGAGAGAGGTTTCCGTGAATGACATAAATATGAATTTTACATATTGAGATTATATTCAGGCCTTTCACAAAAAATTTTATTATAATAACAGTAAACTAAAGCACACATGGTTTTTAAAAGTCTGTGCTAAAGTTTTTACTAAAAACTTGCCAAATTGGTTTTTAAATTGGTGGTCTATTCATGGAAAATTTTGCCTTATAATTTTCATATTTTATATAAAGAATGGGCAAAAGTTTCTCCGTTTATAACAAATTTATTTTTACAAGATCGTGTCTCAAATATTGAGAAAATTGATCAAATGTATTTCTTTATAGAATTTTCTATTCCTTGGATCCATAAATGGACTTCAGAAGTGGGTTATACCCCAATTGAAAACATTCCTTGTTTATAGCGAAAATATTTTACAAATTTTTGGGACAAGTTAAACAGGAAAGATCTAGCAACAGAACAGTTATATGGACAAGAACTACTGGATCAAATTACCAGCACTATTAAAATATAACAGGACTCCCCCTCAAAAAGGTATCTCTACCAAGAGTTCAATCAAGAATGTCGCCAGAAGAATTTCCATTCAAGATGAAAATAAAGAAGAAATGATAAACAATTACCTGGCTGAAATTAAAAAGAATTTATTGACAAATATCGCAGAATTTGATAATCGGACGCTTCTATGAGGAGCGGACAGAGTGATACAGCGGATGCACAATCTGTAGATCGAGATATTGAACTGTCAGAAGGACAATTGCAGAAGGTAGAAGACTTTCTGGCATCAATGAAAGAACAAGGCAATACAATAATAAAAACTTTAAAAGGAAAGGATAAGATTTAAAATCTTATCAAAAACCCTATCAAGAACAGTATATTACTGTTCAATAATATTGTTTAAAACATTATGTAGGGCCCCATATGAGGACCTCATTTTACTTTTCTTTTTTCTATATAAGGAGCCTCATTCAGAGGTGTAGACATAAGTTTAGTGTAAGTTTTAAGTTTATTCTCTTCTCTCTCTTGTAAAAACTCTCTTGTGAGCAATAAAGAATCACTTTGGTTCGAAGATTATTCTTCAAGGTATTTTCTTTTATTCCTTTTATTATTATCTCTTATGATTGCCGCCTCCATGGCCGGCTAAGATAATTTTCATATCTATGCTAGCTTCATAATTTATGTATGATGTTCTTTTCTTATATCTGGATCTAATCAAGTTATAATGAATTCTTATTATAGTTCTTAAATCTTTTATCACAAGTTTTGACTTGGTTCTAAGATGGTGGTACAGTCTGATAATACACTATTAATGATAGGGAGCATGTGGTATTGTAAGTCCCCCTTAAGATGAAGAAAGGGGCAACCTGAAACCCTTGTTAGAACTGCTATCCATTAATATGTATATTATTAAGACAGACTCCATGCTTGGGTAAAAGCTTACCATACAGCCTAAACTTAGGATAAAACTTTTAATATAACTATAATACATTTCAAAGTATAACTTGGTCATGTGCAAAGCTAGATCTGGATGGCCGCGCGGACTACCGCCAGCCTCTTAGGTCCTGTTATGGTATCTATTATATTATATTATATTATATTATATTATATTATATTATATTATATTATATTATATTATTCATTTGTTCTACATTATATTAAAAACTTACGCATTTTCACATTGATGAGTAGTGACTTCTCTGAAGGATTATGTCGTTTTTTAAGAGTTTTGACTTTCCCTATTAGTGTTGGGTATGTAGCAAGAATTGATGGGAAATAGAGGGAAGGAGAGGAATTTGAAAGGTTTAGAACTTGAAAGGTTGGGAACTTGAAAAGTCCTCTAATGTTTTATTGAAAAAGGCAATAGTCTCTCATCGGTAATGGAAAGGAAAATAGGAGAGTTTAAATAAATAAACACTCCTATTAATTGTTAAAAGGGTTGGAAAGAGGGACCCCCCTCGCGCCGTCGTCGTCGTCGCTCGCTCGCTTCGGCTTTGGCTTTGGCTTTGGCAAATGATCGAGAGATAATTTTTTGGACAAAATTTATTTTAATTATTTATTAATTAATTTAAATGGCCAAAAATTATTTTCAATAAATTAGTTGATAACCGAAATGTTTTCAATTTTTTAGTTAAAACCCGACCCGACTCGGATCCGCGCGAGTGACCCGTTTTAAATTCCGTTATATTCAAAATTTCCCGCCATGACTGTTCTGAAAGGTTGCAACTTTCAGGAACAGTCAATACCATTTGAAAAGTTTGCAACCTTTCATTAATGGTCGTGTTAATTCTGAAAGGGTTGCAACCTTTCAGAATATATTCTTCTTGCCTATAAATACCATTCAGTCTTTAGAATATATACTACGAATTTTTCTGATCTTCCTTCTTCTTAAAATCACATATTTCTTCGTGTACTTTCCTGCTGTGGATTGATTCGCTGACAGTAGAGTTTTTGGTATCTATACTCTACTGATTAAAATCATTTTACCTTGGGAGGTTATATTCCAAATCAAACCTCGGATACTAGAGGGGAATAATTTCCTTAAGGGGACACTGTGAATTCAGTGGACTTGATTCTCTTCCTAAATTTTTAATAAGAGGATTCCAGATTCTGGTACGTTTTTTACAGATTAAATTATTTTTCACAAATAAATTTTTGTTCATCTTATTTACTGGTTATAAAAATTCTCAGTTACTTCGTGTTTCTGAATAATTTATTAGAACCAATAATTTCTGATTTTATAACACAGATTGGCAACAATTAGTTATGACATTTCTGAATAGTTGCGATTTCTTGTAAAGGTTGTGAATTATCTAATAAGGCACTATAAACACTTTTTCGTATGATCATTTATTGTCTTAAATAGAGGGGTTCTCTCACATTTGAAATTTTGTAAGTTTTATATTCCTATTCTTTCTAAAAGAAGGATGATTGTGAGAATTGTTCAATAATGCAATTACAATTTCTTTGTGGGTAAAATAAGACAAATCATCAAAAATTGATGCAACAAAGAAAATGAAATGACTCAACTTCAGATAAGAAAACTATCTAGATAATTAATATATAATCATTTTCATTGTCATAAATATACTTTTGGAACAATTTATACTTGACAAGAGGTTCAATGATTTTATGTTGCACAAACTACAACTTCATATTAAGCTGTGAAAAACAACAAACTGTTGGAGGAAAAGAATTTAATCAAAAACATGTTTGTGTATCCAATTTATTTGTTATACTTTTATTATTATTCAATTTAATATAGATTTTTTTTTTGGAGGGGAGGGGGGAGGGGGGAAGGGAGGGGTGGACATATCTAAGTATACAGGGGGGAGGGGAGGGGTGGACATATCTAAGTACACAAAGTTCAAAGACATTTTATATATTCTAAATATCCTTGAATTAAAAGTCTTCATTATTTTTAAAATTTCATATTAATTAGTATATCTTATATATTGACTTGTATATCTTATATATTGATTAGTATATCTTATATATTATATATTGTATTACATTACCATATTTATTTATTTGTATTAAATTATATTAAAAGCAAATAGTTTTTCACATAGTAAGGTTGTGACATTTTTAAAGAGTTGTATCTTTTTTCGTTTAGTTGTGACCTTTCGAAAGGTTGTGATCTTTTCGAAAAGTTGTGACTTTTCGAAGGATTGTTACTCTTCCAAAGAGTTATGACTTTTCTATGAGTGGTGACCTTTTTTAAGTGTCGTGATTCTTTTAAAGTGTAGTGACTGTTTTAGATAAGGTAAAATAATCATTTTTATTACATTATCCTTTGTTGGCTATAAAAAGAGGAGTTTTCATACATTTATAAATTAAAAAAATTAAAAGTTTTTTTATTGTTCTTCTTCTTAAAACACCAAAATTAGTATAGCTTCTATATTTAACATTATATTTATTTATTTTATATAATATTAAAAAAAAAGGGGGGGGGGGGGGGGGGCTCTACTCATTTTAACACTCTTCTCATTGAATGCTTACGACTTTTCGAAAGAGTTTTAACTTTTTCGATGAATTGTGACCATTCTGAAGGGTCGTGTCTTTTATGATAAGGAGCAATAAGAACGTGCTCATACTACCATTTGTTAGTTTTAAATGGAGGAGTTTCCTCAAATTTTTGAACTACCATTTTTTTATGTTTTCTGTTCTTCTCTACTTAGTAACTCGAGTGTGATTTACAAACATTGAGAAATATCTCAAAGTTCAATGACATTTTAGCACTCCCTAACATAAATGATAAATTAATATATTTCTCCAACTATAAACATCCAATTTGGTATATCCACTATATTTTATATGAATATTTATATTATATTATATTATATTAAAAGTAAGAACTCTAACAATACAATTATAACTAAGTAATGCACTATGGGGAGGGGGACAGGAAAAGTACATTTAACATGTGTAACTAAGAGATCTAAAGAGTGATATTTTTTTATTTTACATATTAAAATTAATTTTAAAATAAGAAATTATTTAAAACAAAAAAAGAAAAAAAATAAATTTAATTGAAGAGCGTAGAGAAGCGCTAGATCACTTTATCTATATCTAGCTATATATTATAAATAATTTTAGGTGTTTCCTTGATGTTGATTTGACATATTTAGTATTAATAAAAATAAAGTTTACATTTACTTTTCATAGGAACTTATACTTTATCATTCTATTTATAATTATTTATTTAATAATTTTGGCATTATTTTTAATATAGTGTAGTATATGATTTGATATTCACGTACAACGTAAAAATTAATGATAATAATAATAATAATCAAGATTATCCTCTCAAACTAACTAATTAATCGGCGTTGGAGACTGGATTTGATGGCACCAATGCGTTCCAACACTCGACTTCAGTATCTTTTGGCATTTTGTAGTGTGCTATTGCTTCAATAATAATTAATACAAGGTATAGTATGTGGATCCCTCAATTATCTAAAGCCAATTTGTTGCTTATTTACGATATTAACCTTGAATAATGTTATGAATCTAATGATCATTGAACCATGTAAAAACAACACAGTATAATCCTATAAATAGAATTCAAAAAGAGTGATATGCATGTAACTTTATCCTTACTTTTATGAAAGTAGAGAGACCGACTTCTGATACCTTCGGCTCAGAAAAAAGCATATCGAAATCTTATTTAGAACCATCTCACATCCAGTTCTAGCAGCTATACTAGGCATATGGCACATGAATCACAAATACCAGGTATATATTTAAATCTTTTTCCTTGAAAGGCACCCTTTGGTAGGTAGAAAACGTTTCTACAATTTTCTGTCTTCAGAAAAAAGAATATGAAAAATGACTCTCCTAATAGAAATAGAAAGAACAAGTTGCACGAGTGGTCCAAATTGAATAGTGTCTTCACCACCGTTCACACTTCATCTTCACTATTTTCTCAAATATACATTATCCTGCCCCGTTAGTAAAATAATCATAGAGTGAAACATTCAAGGAAGAGATGTAGGAAAATTTGCACAAGTTCTGACAATAAAACTGTTAAATTTCTCAAGGAGAATGGTGAAGAACTTCAAAGACAAGTAATATATAGACATTAAAGTACTTAGCCTCTAGCCATTTATATAATGGCATTTTAGGAACTTAAAGCTATTGTTTGCCAATTGATACAAGCAAATGCACCAACAGTTATTACATCTAATAAGTAATATTCGAACAAACAGACACAACTCATTGCATCAGAACAAAGAGGATAGACATCTATAGCAACCATAAAGCTTCAAGCACACAGTGATACCAACTAACACCCTTAATGCAGCAACCGCCTAGTCAGTCAACAGATGCTGATATTGTTAAGCACTAGACTAGCTCAGCTCGGAAAAGTGGTTTTTACACATTGATCATAAACAAAAGGTTACCTTGAACTACGAGTAGTAACTACTAATAACAAGTAGAATCTACTCAAAATAGAGAAAGATGCCGATCACGGTTCCACAGCCATCTCTGCCTTGGACAGCAAAGATTAAGAGTATCAAGTGCCTCCTTTGAGAACATGAAATTACAAGTATCCTTGAAGTTTTCACTTTTCTTCTCCTTCAATATCATAACACAATCGGACCAATCCAATTGCAATAGAACATCATAAGACTAGAAAACCAGGTTTAGCAGAGATAGCAGGACATTCAAATAAATTAAAATTCGTCATCTTTAAAGTTAACAGCAAGATCCCAATAATGGGGAACCCCAGCATCAGCAAAAACTTTACGAGCAGCAGCCTCTGTCCTGCAGTCATAAACAAAAAACCTATGGAAGCTTGATTTAGCAACACTCCCTTGCCAGACCAACACACACTTGTTGAGAGGCTTATCTTCATCTTCACCTTCACCTTCACCTTCATCATCTACTTTCTTACCAGCAGCTGCCCAATCAATTCTTCTAAGCATAAGTTTCCCATATCGCTTGATTGATTTTTTCCCACCTTCAACAACAACAACACTAATACCTCCTGAGATCACTGCACACCCAGTCAAACGATTCTCCTGAGCGTTAACATCCACCTTGAAGCGCGTTTGTGGGTGGGAGAGGTCATTAATTTTGTATACTGAAACAATAGTCTCCGGTGCGATATTTGAGTCATCAAAAAGTTTCCTCTCTTTCTTCTCTCGACGCTCATCAGGGGTAAGCTTACGAGCAATATTCCTGTCTACATGAGCCTGCTCACGCTCAGCAGCCGCACTTCTGATCTCCATTTCAAGCTTTGTAGGATCCTGTGTGGCTTCTGAGCCAAGAACTTTCATTAGATTGCTCATTTTAACTTTCGGCTTTGGTGGTTCCACCAGGCCTTGTCGTATCATTTCTTGTCTTTCTTTCTCTCTGGCCAATCTTCGCTGAGTTCGAAGTTTCTTTTGCTCCTTTTTGGTTAGTTTCAATGGTTGGGGAGGAGGTGGAGCTGGTTCAGCAGGTGGCTCAATAGGGCGAGGATGTTCAACATATATGGTGATCTTTTCAATCTTCAACTGTTCGTTCATTACATTACCATCAACAACATCACCATAAGTACCAGATCGTAACAGAGGAGCATCCCTGGCAGGTCAAGGCAAGAAAAAAGGGCAAGCACAAAAGAAACAGTCAATTCAAGTTATTTTCAGACTATTACAAGACAAATGAAACCCTTTTCTCTAGTCAATATTTCATTATTTTTCAGCTCCAGAAATTTACAAGTTTAGCATAGGTAACAAAAAGAACAAACCAAAGAGGCTTGCAACATCACAAGAATATTACAATCCACATTACAGGTATTCATGCAAAGAATTCTGCAGAAAGATATAGCCAGAGGAAGGTGGAGCAATTTCATGTGGATAGGTTGCATAATGCATGTTCTTTCTTTATTTCGTATCTTGGTGAAGCATAGATATAGACAGATCACAGAAGCACATCGGGATCTACCACCTACCAAGATGCTCTCATTTTACAGTTAACATCAAGACCACCAGTTCAAGCTCCCGGGTCACACTGTGGCCCCAACAATGAGAACTCTGGAGACATACAAAAGTTCACTAGAATGCAAAGCAAGATTGACATTGAAAAACATTTAGATCAACTTACCACCACTCAACGTCAGGAATAGGTTCCTTCTGTTTTTCCTTGGCGATAACCCTTGCAGATACCTCAATGAGATTCGGATTTATGTCAGGCTCTGCTTTAGCCTTGGTCAACTGTGCTTGCTTTGCCTTTAGCTCTTTAGCTCGTGCTTCACCAAATTGGCTCTGAAGACAAATGTTGCAACATGGTTAAACTAGTATAGGAAGCAACAAGAACAGAGAAGGAGTACTGAAGAACACAAAAAACAGCAGCAGCAACCATAAAAGAGGGCAGAGCCCACTGCAGGAAGCATCTTGTGTAGGACCCGAGGAAGGAACGTACCCCAATAGCAGCAGCAACCATAACAGGGAAAAGTTAAATACCTTTAACTTGATTATCTCTGCATCTCTTGACCATTTGCCTTCCTCCACAAACTGAAAAGTCATTTTCTTGGGCCTCAAAATTTTGTTCTTGTCAATTCCCATGCCTGGATCATAATACGGATTTTTCTCAGGATCAACCTCAAGTTCAGGTTTGAGAATTTGAAATGCTTCTTGTTTCTTTTTATTGATGTTCACCTGCACATATACTCCAGGTTTCACACATAAATTCAAACAAAATATAAAATATGAGAATGGACAACAAGAACAGAAATGAGCCATACCTTAAGCGTGCTAGATGGCTTAAGCATATTGACAATATTTCCCTGCTCATCGATTTCCCTACCAAGGGCATCCAATCGAAGAACAGGGGCTTTTGCAGGCTTCGGCTGAAGGGTAACCTCTGGTGGCATTTGCCCCGGAAACATGTTTATGAGGGGAGCAAATTCTGGGTCCTGTCGGAATCCCATCTTAGCAGCAAGCTCCTGTGCACGCTTTACTGCTTCATATTTTTGAGCTGTGAGCCCCTTAAGATGAGGCAAACCACTGGACGGTGGAATGGATGCACTTGGTGCTGAACCAGGAGTTAGCAATACCCCTGCATCTGAAGATGCAACTGGAGTAGGAAAAATCCCTGCATTAGCCGAAGGTTGAAGGCTCTCCTTGGGTCCCACCTGTGGAAGTCCCTCTCTAGTAAAGTTGGGACCCTTGTTCTTGTTTAACTACATGATAAAAATGAGCACAGTTACAAAGACCATGATATGTTTATAGCAAAGTGAAAACACTAATCTTCCGTTTATATCCTTTTGCTCTCCCACACCCCCAAAACCGTCCCCGGGAAAGGGAACCAGGATCGGGAGCGAAAGAGATTCAACAACCAAAAAAAAAAACGCGTGCAAAACAGATATGTGCTAGATATTTGTAGCAACTTACTGCAGGTATCTTCTTGGCCTTTTGAGTCCACTCCTTTTGCATTTGTAAAGCTCTCTTTGCTTTTGCTAAAGCATCAAGGGATAAGCTCCCACTCTTGCCAGCACCGGAAACTGTCCCATCTGTACTAGATTTCCCATGAATCTGATGAGATCCGTTAATATTAACTCCCTTATTTTCATTTGTGGTAGAAAGCAAAGATACCTTGGTAGCTGGAGAATCACCATGAGCCAAGTAGTTACCAGGCAAATTCCTTGATGTCACCTTGTATGATCCCATTGTCTCACCCTGAAAATCAGCAAAAAAATCCCAGAGAGCACCCAAGTGTCACAAACAGTGGAATGAACGTGTACTTATCTCAAGATACAAAAAAAAAATATGAACAGCATTTCTCAATCAGAAGGAAAAAACACAAAACAGCAAAGATATGGGCAAGTCAAATATGCTATCCAGATCTTCCAAGGTAAAAGACTCGGTCCCGAGCAGAGCACTACAATAATTCCATGTGACAATATGACAAGAATTTTCTCGACTGAATCTCTAAATCAGAAGTGAACCTTTAACACAATGGTGTTTTTGAGAGCTCAAAGCACAAAAAGAGACTAGGCCTGGCCAAAATAAACCTTGCACAAACACAACGTATATAATCACAATTTTAAAACCGAAAAGCAGATGGCAAAAAGTTCATCCATGTGACAAGCAAATCAAAACATAAATGGATCATCATCCTACTCTTCTAGAAGATTGTCAAAACCAATAAGCTGTAGCAACTTTTGCCCTTCCTATGTCCTTCAACTGTAAATGTTCTCAACTACACTTCCTCCGCAACCCCAAGTGAAATTAGAATCTTCACCAAATACTTCTTCACCTTCATGCTTTTCAAGGACTTCACTTAACCATTCATTAGTCTCATCAATATTGTCAAAAACAAATCTAATCCTTTGTAACAGCGCATCAATGTTTTATTGTATCTAACAACACGATCACTGAGACACTTTAGGGTTGTGGCAAGTAATTATGTAGCATCCCAATTCCTAACCCCTTGTTTTGAATAATCACATCATGTCCCTTGATTTAGCTCCCCCTAGGTTCAAATATGGTTTTTGTACTTGTTGGGGTTGGTTTCTGTTTGGCACCCAAAGTGCTCGGGTGAGTTTAGGGCAAGAAATTACACTTCAACATGTTGCAGATTTTATTTGTCTAGTGCAACCACAATTGCAGAAATGGCCTCGCAATTGCGACACTACAATTACGGATTCAGTCATACAATTGCAAATTGCAATTGCGGAAATAGCCATGCAATTGCAAGGCCAGCCAGATTGTAGCATGACGCATTGCGAGCTAGCCATCAGAATTGCATAAATGGTTGTGACATAAAAGGGGTTGTTTCCGAAATTTTTGACATTCCAACAAAATTTTGGACGACCTAGGCTACAAATTGGAGGGCAGTCCAACTTCTTGAATCCATATACAAAACTAGCTTCACCAGATTTTTTCATCAAAACTATGAAATAGAACGGCGAAATTGGAAGATTTGGGTCCAAGCCCTAAAAACATCTAATTGAGAATTTTACATTAATATGAAGTCAGATTAGAAATCTTATTTAATATTAGGACTTGTAGGGTTATGGAAACCCCGAAACGTAATTTATTTCAGAGTTCAACCACAAATCTCGAGGTTGTCTTTTTTGGGTTAACTTTGACTTTGGCCTAATCTAGAAATATGGAATTGACATTAATGGATCAGACCACAATCCCCTTATACGTTCAAATTCATGCCACAACTCAGTTTTTTCATGGTTAGTATAAGGTCCATATACGCCAGAGAAAACCCATTTGAAATCATCTACTAAATTAAACGTTCAAATCTACAGGAAAGAAAATCACAGCTTCAAAATCAACACCTTTCCAGGCTCTTTTGTCCCACGTAACTAGAATCCCCCCCCCCTGGTGCCAAGTGCTTTGAGTTCTGCCCAATCAATCCACCTATTCCCCCAAACCTGCCTGATCAGTGAAATGTTCCATTCCTCTATTTTACTCTCCTGGAACATATGATGTTTATCCCCCATTTGTGAATAAGATATTTCAAAGTGCTTCTCTCATCATTATTGTTGAGACCCTGCACATTCCTGATAAGAAGCTTTACTCCCATCTTGAGTGAGCATTTTTGAGATCTGCCAGTTTCCTTCTTTCTGTTTTTTCAACAATCAAAAAGAAAAACAGTGTGCAAAACAGAAATGGAGTTGCTGAATTGGAGCCTATATCTATAAAAATGCCAAAGAATGCTCTTCAACTTTTTTCTTAGAAACAAGTTTCGACTTTACTTTTTTCTTCCATTCAGGTCCTCTGTTTAAATGCTGAGACAACAACTTCTGCGCTGATTTGAAAATTCAATTAGCTACTAAACTTTCATGTTCATAATTAGATTTTTAAGTGGTAATTTCTAATTAAGAATCATTTTGATAAATAATATTTGAATTAATTCAAAACTAAAAGTTATTACCTATTATTTAGAAAGTAATTAAATTATGCTTAGACAATTAAAGGATCAACATAATAACTTAGACCAATAAAATAGTTCTTTTTATAATGATTATAAAGGGCTGGCAGTAGCCGCAGGGATTCGAACCTGCGCCCACATCTTGTTGTGTCAAGGGTGTCTAAACTATAATATTTAACTGTTAAGGGTATGTTAGACCTGCTATTAATACGGTCTATAGCTGCAGGAAGAAGGGTGAACATAGCTGCAGGAAGAAGGGTGAAAATAAGGCCTAAATGTATATGTTTTATTTATTAATTATTATGTGTGTGTATTTCTAGTAGTTACCGAGCAGTTAAGGAAGTTATTTTGTAGTAAGTAGTACTAGGAAGACGAAAAGACACTCAGTCTTTTGGGTAGGTTTTTCTCTGGCAGATTTGGAGGTTAAGGTTCCTCGAAATACCTCGGTTGTTAGGAATATTGTCTAGTTGATATTTGTAAGACTTATTCTCTTTGTTGGCGTTAGTAGATTACAGTTTAAGTGTTGTTCCTATTTCTGTATTGCATTTGAAAGTTTACAGATTTGTTGTTAGGAGAGTCTGGGTCCAATTTTGGCATCAGAGTCTTTATTGTTTCAACCAGAATGGAGGGGAGGATTGAGGGAGTAGAGACAATGGACGAAATACAATAAAAGATTAAGTATGTGAGTATCTGGGGCAGTTACGAGATTGGATGCAAAAAAAAAAAAGATAAACATGATGCTGAAATTCTTCAACATATGAAAGAAAAGTCAGTGGTCCAGGCAGATCCAATTAAAGACACATATGTGATGGCAGAGAACACCAACAATCGCAGAGGTGATGAATTCCGCGAAGTTCAGCCACAATATTGTGATGAAACACGTCCTAGAAGACTGGAACTGCCCTTATTTTCTTATTTTCTGGTGATAATCCATATGGATGGCTTAACAGAGCAGATCGCTATTTTCATTACAATGGAATTGATGACAAGGATAAATTGGAGGCTGTTGTTGTTTGCCTTGAGGGTAGAGCCCTAAATTGGTTTCAATGGTGAGAAACAAGAACGCCGATTGCCAAATGTGATGTGTTTCGAGTAGCCATACTCCAACTATTCACTCCGTCACAGTTAGGGAACTTATATGAGGTTTTGATAGGATTGCAACAACCTGGAAGTGTGTCCCAATATAGAGAAGATTTTGAATTGCTTTCAGCACCTTTGAAAGATGTCGATGATGCAGTTTTGATGGGGATTTTCATCAATGGATTGAGAGGGGAGATCAAGGCAAAATTGTGTCTTAGCGAGATGGAAAATCTAACCCAAATTTTGGACCAAAGTCGGCGTAATGAAATAAAAAATTGAGCTCTTAGCCAAGCCCACTTGCCTAGACTTATGCCTACACCACTTCCTAGGGGTTCAACATATTTTCCCATGACCAGTGTTTTGGGAGGCGAGAAGCGGAAAAAAGCGACGAGGGCTTGCTTCACAGAAGCAAGAAGCGTGAAGTGAAGCGCGCACTTTTTTTAAAAAAAGCGACTTTTAGTATAAAAATAAAAAAATACTAAATAACTAAATAGAGGTAATATAGTCTTAGATTAAAAGAAAATAGATAGTCAATAATACTCATAAGTAATAACATATAAAGCAAAAAATCAAAAACATAATTAAATCACAAATACTCAAACTCCTATTCTTCAACAAGATCCTCAAACTCTTCAAGTGCCATAACCAAGGGTTATAATTGGTCATCATCTTCTTCATCATCAGAAGTGTCAAAAAAATATATAAAAAAAGAGCCGCTAGCATACACATTGATCACAAAATAAAAACGAAAAAAAAAAGAAGCAAAAGAATTGAAAAAAACAGAGTAGGCAGTCAGTAAATTGTGAACAGAAACAGAGAAGATCACAGCAGAGATGAAGAGAAGAAGAGAAGAAGAAAGAACTACAGCAGTCGCATCATGAAGAAAAAAGAAACTCACAGAGATGAAGCAAAGGCGAAGATTTTATATTTCAGGAGAAAAGGAACTCACAGATATGAACTAATAAACATCGGTTAAAACTTACCTGCAGTCGCGGTTGTGAAGAGAGAAGAAGCGAAAGAAGAGTCGTGAAAGAAAAATTAAGTTATGTTGTATATTTCAGATTTTTTTTTAAAAAAAGACTATTTTTAAAAAAAAAAAACCCTAATTGTGCTTTATTGCGCTTTTGCCTTAGTGTCGCTTCTCGCTTCTTTATCTGAAGCGAGCGCTTTTTTCAGATCGCATCGCCTCACGAGAAAAAAGCGCACTGGTGTCGCCTCGCTTTGAAATAAAGCGCGCTTTTCACAACACTGCCCATGACTGAAAATAGCAGAACAAGAAGTGCTACAAGTCCCATGTACATGTAGCCACAACACCTTATCATTCTGCTCGTACAATAGTTACAACAGAACCACGACATTTTCAAGCGAAAAAAGTGAGGCGAACTCGTGCAGTCAAGATCTGAAACTTTCGCAAGGCATGGAGGAGCTTACAAAAGACTATCTGATGCAGAGTATCTGGATAAATTGAGAAGAAGACTTTGTTTTCACTGCAATGAAAGGTATGGCCCCAATCACATATGCAATTCAAAATAGTTAAATCTGCCTATTGCAGAGGACGGTCAAGAGGGATCCATAGAAGAACACTCAAATGAAATAATAAATACAAGGATAGATCATTTAAACGTTCAAGAACCAGAGTCTCAAAAGTTAATGGAATTGTCTTTGTATTCTATTATTGGATTAACCTCACAAGAAGCCTTCGAAGGTATGGGGAACCATATCAGGAAAGAAGGTTAAAGTGTTGATTGATAGTAGAGCATCAACGGATTTTATCTCTCATACAGTGGCCGAAGAACTAGGATTAAAGCAAACAGAAACTAAGTCGTTTGTGGTGGAAGTAAGGAACGGCCAGCAAGTAAAATGTAAGGGAAGCTGCAAAAAGCTGGAATTGTGATTGAAAAATTGTGCATCACATGGATTTCCTTTTTAATTTAGGAAATTTCGACATAGTGTTAAGATTAAAGTGGTTAGAGACTTTGGGGGATATTCAAGCAAATTTCAAAACATTGACACCGAAATCTGAAATGGGAGTTTTAGTTTGGGGGGGGGGGGGGGGGAACACAAGTTGTTCAAGGAGGTCCCTCATTGTCCAAATTAGTGGCTTCACTCAAAACTTTGTTTAAAGTCTTGCAAACAGATGGAGAAGGGCACTATGTTGACTTGAATGAGTTATCAACAAGGGAAGAACAAGAGAATTTGGATTTGCAGCAATTGCTATACGAATTTGGAACTTTACTTGAGGGACTGAAATCTTTGCCACCTAGGAGTCATGATCATGTTATCCGACATAATAAGGGATCTAATCCACCTAATAATCGTCCGTATAGTTATCACCATTACTTGAAAAATGAGATTGAGCAAATTGTACAGGAAATGCTTGTAGTTGGTATCATTCAACCAAGTACAAGTCCATTCTCCAGTCCAGTGTTGCTCGTTCATAAAAAAAATAGGAGTAGCCAGTTTTGTGTAAATTATCGAGCCCTTAATAAGATTACAGTTCCTAATAAATTTCCAATTCATGCAATCGACGAATTACTAGATGAGCTTAGGGTGCCACTATCTTTTCGAAATTGGATCTAAGATTATGGAACCATCAAATACAGTTGTCAGGAAGATGTAGCAAAGACAACTTTTTGTACACATGAAAGTCATTATGAGTTTTTGGTCATGCCATTTGGTTTATCAAATGTTTTATCTACTTTTCAAGCCTTGATGAACGAAACATTTCGGTCTTACTTACGTATGTTTGTATTGGTCTTTTTTTATGACATATTAGTTTATTCTGCAGATTTTCCTACTCACTTGGGTCATTTGCGGCAGGTGCTACAAGTTCTAAAATTTCATAACTTGGTTGTCAATAGAAAATAGTGGCATTTTGGACAGCAACTACTAGAGTATTTGGGACAAATTATTTCAGCAAGTGTAGTCTCAGCGAATCTCGCTAAAATAACAAGTACGGTAAATTGGCCAAGTACCAAAGATGTTAAGGGTTTGCAGGGTTTTTTAGGATTCACTGGTTACTATAGGAAGTTTGTTTAGGACTATGGTAAAACAGTCCATCCAGTCACACAATTGCTCAAGAAAGATGGTTCTCATTGGAATAAAGAAGCTCAATTAGCTTTTGATTTTCTTAAAGAAACTATTGTCAGTTTGCCGGTTTTAGCACTACCAGATTTTAACAAAGTATTTGTGGTAGAAACAATTGCTTCAGGATTAGGAATTGAAGTTGTTCTAATTGCAAGGACATCTAATCGCTTATCTAAGTCGAGGACTTTCTATTCGAGCTCAATCAAAATCAGTATATGAGAGGGAGTTAATGGCCATCGTTTTTGTTATACAAAAATGGCATCATTACTTGATGGGCTTTATACAAACAGGTCAACGATGTATCCAATTCCTCATGGGCCAACATACTATGTTAGAGGAGCAACAAAACTGGATCACCAAGTTGATGGGATTTGATTTTGAGATTCAATAGCCCAGGTTGTGGAAATAAAGTCATTGATGATTTGTCCCGTCAATTTCATTTCATGGCTTTTTCTGTTGTACGCAGCACTACCTTAGATGATCTTTCCACATAAACCCAAAGGGAATTTCACTCCTCACATACTGCTGGACACTTAGGATTTTCCCGAACATACAAGCGCATTTCAGAAGTGTTGGAATCAAAAGGGATGCATAAAACTGTGGCTAGTTGTGGAGTTTGCAAGTAGAACAAGTATGAAGCCTTAGTTCCGCAGGCTTGCTGCAAGCATTAAATATTCCTACTCAAGCTTAGAACGATATTTCTATGGATTTCATCAACAGGTTACCAAAAGTAATGGTGCATTATACTATAATTGTTGTGATAGACCATTTTACTAAATATAGTCATTTTCTCCTCTTGTCTCATCAATATAAAGCAAAGAGTGTTGCTACACTATTAGTTCGTGAGATTGTACATTTGTATGGTTTTCCCAAATCAATTGTGTCTGATCGAGATCGAGTTTTTGTCAGCCAATTTTGGCAAGAACTGTTCAAGTTGTAGGTTATCACCCTCAAATAGATGGTCAAATTGAGGTTTGTCAATCACTCCTTGGAGACGTATTTACATTGTTTTGCGGAGACACATCCAAAACAATGGCCAAGATGGATTCCTTGGGCTAAATTTTGGTTCAATACCACTTACCATGGTTCCACCAAGTTGACACCTTTTAGGAGCTTTATATGGGCGAGATCCTCCCTCCTTATTGTGTTTCACTGATGAAATTTTTGGTGTAGAAGAGGTCAATCAACAACTTATTGCTTGCAACACTATCTTAGATGAACTCAAAGCTAATGTGACCCATGCTAAAGCTCAAATGAAAGTTTATGCTGATACTAAGCGCCGTAAAGTTGTCTTTCATCTTGGTGATTTAGTTTATCTTCATGTGCAACCTTTCAAGCTTCGCTCACTTGCTAAAAAGGTTAATCAAAAGTTAAGTCCTCATTACGATGGGCCATATACTATCTTGAATAAAATTGGCGAAGTTGCCTATCGCCTTGATTTACCCCTTCATTCATAGGTCCATCAAGTTTTTCATGTTTCTTGGCTTAAGCGTGCAGTAAAGGATTCTACTCCAACTCAGCAGCTCCCTCCTTTCTTATCTGAAGAGCTTAAAATGCAAGTGCAACCTGAAAGTGTACTAGATTGTCGTACACTCTTGAATGGCTCCCAAGAGGTGTTAATTAAGTGGAAGGACTTACCAGACTTTGAGACACCTCTTTGAGACACCTGGGAATCCTATGCAATCATTGATGCACAGTTTCCTCAATTTCACTTTGAGGACAAGGTGAAACTTGTTGAGGCGGGTATTGTTAGACCTGCTATTAATAGGGTCTATAGCAACAGGAAAAAGGATGAGAATAAGGCCTACATGTACCTGTTTTATTTATTAATTATTATGTGTGTGTATTTCTAGTAGTTACCTAGCAAGTTACCGAGCATTTTAGGTAGTTATTTTGTTATTAATAGTACTAGGAAGAAGAAAAGACAGTCAGTTTCTTGGGTAGGATTTTCTACGGCAGATTTGGAAGTTAAGGTTTCTCGAAATACCTTGGTTGTCAGGACTATTCTCTATTTGCTATTTGTAAGACATTCTGTTTGTTGGTATTAGAAAATTACAGTTCAAGTGTTGTTCCTATTGCTGTATTCCATTTGAAAGATAACATTTGAAAGTTTACAGATTTGTTTTTAGGGGAGTCTGGGTTCCTAACAGGGTAGCATTTTAGCATTTTATTTATATAAAATGTATAATTTTCCAGCGAAGGGTGTTACTAGTGAACCATGGTTTGAATATCTAAGGTGAAAAGGCTAGGAAATATTATTCTTTCCTCATCTGCCTGAGCCGTAGTGGACATATTGGGAATAGAATACAGTTACTGGAGCAAGTACCATAAGTTGAGCACCACAGTTGTATATGAAAAAACAAAATAAGTTTAAAATGATGAATAATATGCATTAGGTAACACACCTTAGCAATGGAACCAACAGCCTGATCCTGGACATTATCAGTTGGCTCTTTCTTAGAAGTTGGCATTTGCAATCCACCTCCCCCCCTTTCTTCATCAACTTCAACATCCTCCTCCTCCTTTGCTTTACCCTCAAACCTCCTTTTCTCTCTTCTCTCCTCATCCTTATCCCTCCAATCTCCATCATCATCTCTCCGCTTATCCCTACCATTGTCGTCCTCGGTCCTCCTCTTGTCAGAAACTCTAGGTCTCTTGTCATCCGCATTGTATCTATCAACACTTTCTGCTCGGTCTTTCCTCTTATGCGAATGTTTTTTCTCCAGTGATTCCTCCTTCCTATCATGATAATGAGATCTTTCTCGGCTTCCCTCTCTCTCAGATCGGTGATGTCCGTCTTCCGACCGATGCTTGGAACGATGGTGATGATGACGGTGGTCATCTTCATAGTGCTTATCCTTGGAACTGCGGTGTTTGTCTCTGTAATCCCTGCTCGATTTCTCTTTCTCAGCCATATCTATGAGATATTTGATACTATTAGGGCACACACAGAGACTTTATATTACCTTATGATCCGCCGGGTCGGGTTTTAAGAATCCACACTTCCTTTTGTCATCTCCAATCCACTTCTAATTTATTATTTACTTTTTATATTTAAAGAGTAAAATAGAAAATAATTCACCTTCAATCATATTAGAAAGTTGAATAATAGTTTTTTAAATTTGTAGAATTACTATTCACACGCTCTATTTCACTTTTTAATATTTTATAATTATTTTCATTACTTTCTAATTAATGTATTATTTTACATATAATTTCATTAATTAAATAACATATACTCATAATCTTTTTAAATGTTAAATAATATTTTTAAAAATATATTATTTAATATATTCTACTTTAATATCAAATTAGTCATATTTTTAAAAAAATCTATTTTTATATTAATAATAAAACTTTATTTTATTATTAACTTTCATTGTAATGAATATACAAAATTAGAATGATAAAATAAAAATTTTAATTTAAATACAGATAACAATACAATGCATAACATAATAATTTAAATACAAGATAAAATACAATACACAATATAATAATTAATTTGCAATAGAAAAATCATGTTGAAAAGATATTGAACGTGCATTCGGAGTATTGCAATTATTGTAGGACCGTCACGTTTTAGGAGAAAGAAAGTGTTTCATGATATAATGACTACATGTATTATACTGCTCAATGTGATAATTGAGAATGAATATGATCTTTATGCACCAATTCAAGATGTCATAGAGGCTCCAACAACAAAAATGGTGGTAGATGAAATCTCTAGTTTGAATATATTTTAGCTCGACATAAAAAAAAATTAAGGACAAAAATGTCCATTTAAAACTCCGTAAGTCATTAAGGAAAAAAGGACGAATATGTCCTCGAACTATGGTAAATGATACACGTATACCCCTCATTATACTATTAGGACATCAGTATCCCTACCGACCAAATTGTGGAGAGTTTATACCCTTTATACGAACAAATGTCAACCGACCCGATATTTAATAAATTTCTACCCAAAATTTAAAAAATCTTCATGATTAATTAAAAATACACCAAATAAAAAATATCCACACTCGAATTACAGAAAGATTTCACTATAATTTTCTATTGTCTTCTCATACTTGAACCTTGCTCTTTGACGAAAAATAATTACAACAAGCCGACCTAGATACCTACACGCTGTCTTCCATGTCGCTACTCTTGGCAGTTGAAAACTCAAATCCATAAGTACCATATCACAACTTCAAATTCGTGAAACCTAGTCATGATCCTTAGTGATCTGACCTTGAATAATTTGATGACTCCTTATAAATCTCAAAACAAAAGACGCTCTCTTGAACCATCTAGGATGAATTTCACAATTTTCCAACATGAATCGACAACATAAATAAAGAGTAAATCAAAGAAGTGAAACAAATTGAACAATTCAAAAAGCCTGGAAATGAATAAAAATAATTCACTTTCCAGAATATTTACTTTTAATGATGTGTAAATTGAAGCTATCAATGAAAGTTTACAAAGAAACAACCTATGATTCTCATATGAAAATTTTCAAATGGCTTACCACAGTGAACACAAGTTCTCATAAGGTTCACCAGAACAAAAGTTAAACCATCCAAATAAGAGATTCATAAAGAACAATTGAAAAAGCAACGAAGACTTAAACTAAATCTACAGAATACAGGAACAAACACCTATTAAAATCCCCAAAATTGTCGTGTTATTTATCGACGGGGATGGGTATGTCAATGGCTACCATGATTGATCAGATATTAGTAAATGCAATCGCTCATGATAACAAGGTGCAAGTTGAAGCAGATTTGGATGACGACGACGGCTAAGCTCAAACTGGAGAACTATTGTTGGAAGGGGAAAAAATTAATTTGTGAAAGAATTGAGGGTTTAAGTTATGTGGGTAATGGGTGGGCTAGATTATTGGTAGATGGATGGGTTTTATTAATTTGTGGGTAAAAAGTAAATTGATTTTTGATAGACTGTTTAGATAATGACACGTGGCCCTCCGGTTGTCACAAGGGTAAAAACAACCCAAAAGATTGACGATAAGGATATGAATAACCTTGAAGTATAAAGAAGGGTATTGACATACTATTTATGATAATTTTGGGATATATTTGTCTTTTTCCCATGCATTAATAGAGCATTTATGAGAGCAACGTAATAATTTCGAAAATTGAGTGTTTATGTAATGTTTATGTAATTGTATCTCACTTTTATTTGAATTTGTCTATTAATTTATATATTATATAAGATTTTCTTGCAATTTATGATATTTAAAAATTTAGAATAAAATATAATTTTATGCTAAATAAAAAAATTAAAAAAATAAAATGTATCACATAAGAATTATATAAAGTAATTATTGTGAAAAAGAAAAAAATAATTTACATTATGAAATAAAAAAAATAAGAATGAAATATAATTAATAATATAATATTGAGGAGAGAAAAATAGATTCGTTTTTAGAAAGTAAAATAGAAAATTGGGTTGGGGTTGATTATTTGAAAAAATAGATAACTCTACATTTGGAGAGTAAAATAGAGTGTAGGATTGGAGATGTCCTAACACCTATATATGTATAGAAAAAAAATTAAATATATTTTTTACCCATATAAAATTAGGTTATAAATATATTTTATACATCTTGACTTGTAAAATATCTTTTTAAGAAAATAAAAGCTTTGAGACTTGTTCTTTTTTCTCGGGCCTCAATTTTACTATAAACAAAAATCAAGTGTCACATTTCATATCCGATTCTAATGCAATAGACATTTGATGTTAATGAACTACATTGAAAGCACTTTATAAACATAATATGAATAATTTCGTAGGTCTCTCTTCATGTTTGACTTAATAACACCTTTTTGATATTACGTTCACCTTTCTTATTTTGAATTTTACGCAAAAATTGTTTTAATATATTTATTAAAAGAATAATCTTTAAATAATTAAATTACAATGAATATAAAGTTAATTCTTTAGCCGTGAAAATGTTTTTTATTTTTTTCTACAATAATATGTTGTTCTTTTTCTACTCATTTGTTGTTGCTCTCTTCAATCTTCTTATCATCTTGTTTTTCTCTTTAATAGTAACAATCTTTCGTTGAATCTTTTCTTTCAAGAAGAAGAAATCTAAGTTGGAATTCTTGTTTATAATATATGTTTTTATAAATTTCATACCTTTCTTATAGGTATTCGGCATTTTGTTTGATTGATGTTGATGAAGTATATTGGTTAAAAGCAATAAGGCTTCTATGGGCATTCCGATAGAGATGATTATTTTATTTTATTTTATTGAATATAATTTTTAATTCGTATTAAGATATTTTATTTTAAAATAATTATTTAACGATGACTCGTGATCTTCACTCATGGATTCAAACCCAAACTCTCTTCTTTATTTAAAGGATAAAAATATAATTTTTTTTATCAAACTAATCAAAATTAGCAACTTATTTATGAAAAATGACTATAGTTTCAAAATATTACAAAAAAAAAGCAATATGTTATTTTTATAACAATACTTTCGCTCTCCCCCCCCCCCCCCCTCTCTAAGAAGAAATACATTCAAATTTTATTATGTATCAATTTGTATTCAGTCAAATTTAGGTGAGAGTTTTGTATATTATTTCAAAATTATATTGAAAAACTCAAAAAACTGTATTTTTATATTTTTTGCATCAATTGTATATTTATTAATACGAATACAAACTGCATTCATCTTCCCTATCAAATGCATTTGTATTCAATTAAAGAGAGGATGAATATATTTTTATTTTGAATATAATAAATACGAAATAAATACAGAATCGAATGCAAAATAAATACAAAATACAATTTGAATACAACTTATACAAAACAAATGTTGCTTCAATTGCACATATACAAGTATATGCGATCACACAAGTAATATAGTGGCTCTAAAAGAGCCGAATTATCAAACACAAAGGACTTATCAATTAGCTATTTCACTAAAATATACTAGCTTATTATTTATTCAAGCGTATCAAAAGGGTTTAGTTTATATTTAAATACTAAGAATGCAAGAATGAAATAATAAAATTACTTACAATGGTTGGAAAATTTCAGGACTGCAACATGCTTAAGGTTTTATGTATCACATCTCATGTAATGAATTAACTATGATTATCAAATTACTGATTTACAGGTTGACTTTATGATCATGATCTCCCGACCTCTAATCGCCTACTCCAATTGACTGTCTGACTACATCATTGAGCGAGGATAGACAAACTCAATTGGCGAGCATTTATATTTCATCATGTTTAGTAACAAAGCTCGGTGTTCGTTTGGGTGTCAATCCTAAATACGAATCTGAATAACTAATATGCAAGAGAGATCCAAGCCTTTTGTATTCTTTGGTCTATCAACCTCTTTGTTTCCCATGTACAAGAATAGACAATATGTTTATCTCTATGGTGATCAAACATGAAATACTAAAACAAGAATACAAAAACAAGTAAAGTGATAACCAACATTAATTCAAACAATCGATGTTCAACAATTATTCGTAGTCACAGCGCCATTACAAGGGTCTTTAGCTACTAATGTCTAAGAAAAGAAGAAGAAAAAACAAACCATAAAAAGTATTACAGCTACAAAATATGATAAAGAAGTTCCTCCCCACAGAATATCCCTAGGATCCTATTTATAGAGTTTAGAAAAATAATTCCACTTCTAGTCTAATTAGGAATCATAAATAAACTAAAATTTGTCTAAAAAGTCGGGGTTGGCAAGGGGTAATGCGCCCCCATAGCACCAGGCTGTGCCAACAACATGCCCAAACTTGGCTCCAGTAGTTTAGGCCCTTACCGCGGTTCAAGACTACTCTAGGTGTCTTTTTCTTCACACTCATTTTCCCTCGCTCCCGCCGCCCCCTATTTAGCTTATATTCCTTCAAGAACCCTTGCATACGCTTGTAGGTTAGTGTGCATTTACTGTAGTTCTAAGTCAAAACACAATCATTATCATCAAGAATGTCGTCGAAACATAAGGTACATGAGGGTAAATCGTAGTAAATGGTCATATAAATACATTGATGATCAATTAATACAAAATACAATGCAAAATAAATAAAAAATATAATCCCCTTTCCTCCATCTCTCCATATAGCTCGCCTCTCTCATCCCTCTCTCGATTCACTCGCCTCTTTCCTCTTAATATGTATTCATTTTGATATAAATCAATTTGTATTTGTACTCTTTTTATCCAAAATTAGATTAAAAAAATACACCCTCTCCTTTCTCTCTTAAACCTCACTCGCCTGTCTCTTCCCTCCTCTTCACCTAATATTTTTCTATTATTCATAATTACGCAAACTATAATTACATAGTCTTATTTAATGCTAAATGTTTACTACTTTGATAAATTTTCCTAAAAATATTCCTCTGCGACTTTTGATTATCACAAAGATAATCACATTAATATTTTTCAATTTCATTGTTGTCAAAATAATTATAAAAATTGTCCGATTTCACATTTTTTAATTTAATGCTATATATTTCACATACCAATTAAGAGTTACTGGCAATTTGATTAAAAAGTGGTTTAGATTATTTTTCATAAATTCAAAACGTGGTGAACATTCTAGTATTTGTTTCTTTTTCTTTTAATTATACTTTTTGAACAAGAAATTTACAAAGTAAATAATTATTTTAAAAAAAACATACTATTAATATGGGTGAATTAGTCATATTATAATTATTTTTATCAATACAAATTGATTAAAAGAATTATTACAAAATAATCAAAACAAGGAAGATAATCATAATATAACAAATCATAAGCGAGGTCAGTGCTATGGAGTCAAATCAAAGAACTCTTGGAGATCCCGCTATACTTTTGAAACATAAAACTAAGAAGGATTCATCCCAATAAAATCTCAAACTCAACTCGATGTTGTTTGATATATCGTGGTTTCACGGTATTTTTAATGCTTTTTCCTTAAGTTTAGTGTGTCCAAAAGCCTTTTTGTACTAATTTTTATGTAAGTTTCTCTTTATTTGCAGGAAATCTGTCTAAAAGATGAATGCGGAGGTTTTTGAGCAAGAAATACAGAAAAGTACCACCTACGGAGTTTGTGACAGTTCGTCGTGCCCATGACGGTCCGTAGGTGGCATCGTAGTGCATCTGCTGAAGGAAGATGGAGAAGTCTGACCAAGTGCAAGGTTACAGAGTGCGTGACGGACTGTTGTAGCCATGACGGTCCATCCTGCTGGTTCGTCATGAAGATCAAAGAAGTAGTCCAGTACCCAAATTCAAAGAGTTCAAGTGTTATGGAACAGATACCCCCGACGGACTGTTGTGCCTGTGACGATCCGTCATACCTGCCGTTGAGGGTAATGAAGAGAGAAGCAGAAGAAATTGCATAAGTATGGGACGACGGAGTCCATGATGGCCCATCGTGACCACGACGATCCGTCGCAAGGTCCGTCGACCCAGCCGCATTTTGACAGATTTCTAGCAAATAGAGTCATTATTTAATTAGGTTTTTATTTTATATAAATAGTTCAAAAAACCTCGTTATTGGGGTTATACTCTTGGTTATTTGAGTTTCTTTTGTGGATTAGACTTGGTGATTATTGTTACACTTGTGGAGAATCTTTAGTCTTCAATTAATTTCAGTAATTGATTGGTGGTGACTTTTGTTGATTAATCAAGTGAACTTCTGGATTTTATTCTTTCTCATTGAAGTAAGTGCATGAATTATTATATTACATATTTGAATATTGTGATTATGACTATGGGTAACTAAACTCCATAACTAGGGTTGTGGGAACCATAGGTGAATAATGAGGTAAAACCTAACTAAAATAACAATTCTAGAATAGTGTCTTGCATGCATTGATAATTCTTTCGTTTAGAAGTCTTTTTAACGGATGACCAACGTTAGAACTCGCCTTAATGCTACTTGCCGGACCAAGGAGGTAGATAATAGGAAAAGAATTATCAATATAGATTTAGTGTATACTATCTAATAGGCTAGTATTGATTGGTACGAGGTAATAACTTAGTCAAATATCGAATACGATGCTTAATATGAGGTAAAGGTAAGGGTTAGTATAGCAACACACGTAGCCGGACCAAGGTGCGGAGTGAAATTTTCTAGATGCCGGATCAAGGATTTAGAAATACATAACTTATCACTTTGTTTGCAAGATACTAGGAAATAATTGTTATAGTTAGAATTATCAAGTTATGAACTTGTGGGGAACACGTAAACCCTAGTTACTTTTATTAATTGATTAAACTCCATCATTTGAAGCTGTTAGTGTCTCCTTTAATTTAGCTAGTTATTTTCATTCATTTAGAAGTAAAAAAAAACCCCTTTTTATTGTCTTTGCTTTCCAAGGAAATAATTGACTAAATAGTAGTAATAATAGATTGAAGTTAAGTCTGAACTATTTTCCTCGTGGGAACGTTCCCAACCTCATTAGTTGGGTTCTTTACTTGATACGACCGCTTTACTTATTATTTGAGAAGTAAGTTTGAGCGTATCATTGTTCCATTTGGGTTAGCTTTTGCAATAGCATGATGATTGACCTGAGTGGACATAGCCTAAGCTGACGCCTAAAAAACAGGCCTAACCTTGACATGATAAACTTGCTCATTCAAGGGATCTGTTGAAGCTTGTTGTTACGACCCAAGACTACCCCTTAGATGTGACACAGAGTATGAGACTCCGAAAAGTCTCATAACATATCATAACATAAGAATATATATAAAATTGCGGAAATTTAAAACTTTTCTTACAATCGAAGTCTTTTATAAAATGAGAGAATATCTATAATACTGTGTCTAAAACCATCGAATAATTGTATTAAAACTCTTGAAATACAATCTTAGGGACATAGCCCGTACATAAGTCCAATACATTAAAATAAGACTTAAGGGACATAATGACCAAGCCCTCGAATACTTTGAGGACTCACCAATCTTCATATTCTTGATCTACTAAGGTCCTAGCCATGAGGATGAAATCCAATATCTCCAAAGCCTATACTTCGTAGAAAATGTAGAAATATGGGTTTTAGCGCAAAAAGTACTAATTATAGACGCCTTGCATAGAAATCCTTAAAACATGAATAGAAGAGACATTTTGTTGAAACCATGCTATATGACACTTTTGAACATCATATTTGAAATAATTGGAGAATAGAGGTCATAAGACAAACCATGCACATTTCAACATAGCATAAAGGATATCACCATAATCATAAGCATAATTTTCAACAAAACATAGTGCATACTCCAATCTTCATAAGACATAATTCACATACATAATTACATACCAAGATCATATCATCATAATGTAACCATCACATAAGCAACCCTAAGCCATACTTGTGCAATGCATAGATCGGATCTCATAATCCTATATACACTAAGTATCACTTCTAGGCCACCAAGATCATGCATGCCATACCTGGACCTTGTCCATAGCCAATCACTCATAAACAAGGAGACATTCATGTTCATAATAAGTAAAGTCACTCATAGAAACAATTTATATCATGTATACATAAGTTCATATATCTTCATAACATAAGGAAACCACCCCACCACCCCTTTATAAGTTTACTTGTGCATTAGATAAGTGAAGTCCCACACCCCCACTCACACTAAGTAAAACTCATTAAGAATTTATAAGTAAAGTTCATGTTCATGTTCATAATTCATATAAATTATCTCATAATCATCATGTCATAGGATAAATATACAATGTCCACTCTCAAATCCTACTTGTGCAGTGCATGAATGGAGTTTCATACCCCCATCCATACTAAGTAGAACTTCTTAATAATCATAGCACATGACTCACGTTCTTATCGTGCAATGCATGGATCGGGTGCCACGTTCCGGTACCAGGATAGAATATGAGGATCGGAGTGTCACGTTCCGACACAAGGATAGAATATGGATCGGGTGCCACGTTCTGGTACCAGGATAGTATATGAGGATCGAAGTGTCACGTTCCGACACCAGGATAGAATATGGATCGGGTGCCACGTTCCGGTACCAGGATAGAATATGAGGATCGGAGTGTCACGTTCCGACACCAGGATAGAATATGGATCGGGTGCCACGTTCCGGTACCAGGATAGTATATGAGGATCGGAGTGTCACGTTCCGACACCAGGATAGAATATAGATCGGGTGCCACGTTCCGGTACCAGGATAGTATATGAGGATCGTAGTGTCACGTTCCGACACCAGGATAGAATATGGATCGGGTGCCACGTTCTGGTACCAGGATATAATATGAGGATCGGAGTGTCACATTCCGACACCAGGATAGAATATGGATCAGGTGCCACGTTCCGGTACCAGGATAATATATGAGGATCGGAGTGTCACGTTCCGACACGAGGATAGAATATGGATCGGGTGCCACGTTCTGGTACTAGGATAGTATATGAGGATCGGAGTGTCACGTTCCGACACCAGGATAGAATATGGATCGGGTGCCACGTTCCGGTACCAGGATAGAATATGAGGATCGGAGTGTCACGTTCCGACACCAGGATAGAATATGGATCGGGTGCCACGTTCCGGTACCAGGATAGAATATGAGGATCGGAGTGTCACATTCTGACACCAGGATAGAATATGGATCGGGTGCCACGTTCCGGTACCAGGATAGTATATGAGGATCGGAGTGTCACGTTCCGACACCAGGATAGAATATGGATCGGGTGCCACGTTCTGGTACTAGGATAGTATATGAGGATCGGAGTGTCACGTTCCGACACCAGGATAGAATATGGATCGGGTGCCACGTTCCGGTACCAGGATAGAATATGAGGATCGGAGTGTCACGTTCCGACACCAGGATAGAATATGGATCGGGTGCCACGTTCCGGTACCAGGATAGTATATGAGGATCGGAGTGTCACGTACCGACACGAGGGGAATAAAGATAAAGAATCTTGAAAGATATTAATATACTCAATCTAATAAACTTAATTCCCAAACGAGTATGGTATTGAGGCTTGAGCCCTCATGGATGAGCTTGATGGTACTTATTGATGATTATAGTACTTGTTGTTGCTACATGTTGAGTTTTATAGTTGATTTATGATATTACTTGATATATACTGTTCTCTATTTTGAGTTGACCGATGATATCTACTCAGTACCCGTGTTTTGTACTGACCCCTACTTTTATTGTTTTCTTCTTGTTTATTTATGGAGTGCAGCAAACGTGCCGTCATCTTCGACTCAACAGTAATTCAAGCCAGTCTTACTACATCGGAAATTCAGGGTGAGCTAATGCTTCTAGCTTGGACTGGATCTCCTTCCTCATGTCTTGATGCCTTGAAGTTTCGGCATAGACTAGCTTTTATTTGTTTTAGCTTCTTAGAATACTCTTAGTTTTGTAAATTGATCATAGATGTTCTTGTGGTGATGACTTCCAGATTTTGGGGAATTAATAGAAGTTGAATAATAATAGTTATTGATTTTATTAATGAGTTTAAGTCTTCCATATTACTTTCTGTTTATATTATATTGAAATGTTAAGGTTAGATTGGTTGGTTCGCTCACATAGGAGGGAAAGTGTGGGTGCCAGTCGCAACCCAGTTTGGGTCGTGACACACTCTCGACCTACTTTGTTGTTGAACTAGTGTTGTTTTTTAAGAGAAGACGCATCAGAGTCATACAATGGATGAAATGTGTCTTTGATAGTACATCATATTCCAAAGGAGTCAGCACAGGAGTAGTCTTAATTTTAGAAACATGTCAATATTACCCAATCTCAATCAGGTTTTGTTGTACAAATATATGAAAGAATATAAAGCTTGTATTCTCAAACTTAGGATGGGTGTAAAATGAACATCAAAGAACTCTCGGTGATAGGAGGATTTGACTTATTGGTTCATTAGGAGTAAGAATAATGTACCATAATATTGTTAAGATCCTTCCTTATTTGCACTGTGTAAAGGAGTTAAGTAGGATATTCACAATGATCAAGTTCAAGCAGGTCCCTTGAGCTCAAAATGAGTTTTCCGATGCTTTGAAAACATTGTCCTTATTGATTCATCATCCAAACAAAAAGTAAATCTACCATAGCAGTTTTTTTTGCGACAAATATAGTTTGTCGATTCCGGATTCCAGAATCAATCATAACATATAATTCCATAGTTTATTAAACATATAATAATGGACTAGTTGAGGATACATATAAGCATATCAAAAAGATTTCATGTCAAATAGTGGACATTCATAAGCAATGGCATGAGAAGTTACCATATGTTTTGCTTGGTTATCGCACCATAATTAGAACATATACTAGGACAACTCCTTATATGTTGGTTTATGATTCTGAAGCAGTAATACATGCCGAGGTAGAAATACCATCTGTAAGGATTATTCAAGAAATTGGCCTAGATGATTCAGAATAGATACGTAGCATGTATGAACAATTGTTGTTCATTGATGTGAGATCAAAATATACAATTTTAATCATTATTTATCTTATATTTATTTTTTGTATTTTCCCTCTTTGAGCATGAATATTATGGATTGCACGAAATAATGTATTTTATTTGTAGAAATAAATTGGTGCAAAGATAATGAAGTTTGTATCTAAAACAAACTAAAGATGAAGGTTGAAAAAGAAAATCAAGCAGGTAGCTTAATAGATTAACTTTAATATAATAATAATAATAATACTATTCTCTATAAGCAGCGGTGCACAATTGTAAGTATAAGAACATTGAAGGAAGGGCCATGCGCCAAGCTCCAGACACACATAAATTGAGTTTGTTACGACTACTATTCACGTGTACAACTTAGAAATTCAATTTCCTTTTTATTTTGATTTCTCAATTTGTTCTGGATTCAATTATTTTACTTGGGGTTTTCTACCTCTATTAATAGTCCAAAGAAATAATTATGAGGGGACATCAATCATAGGGCATCATATACAAAGTGATCAATATTTTTTAGGGTTCCTTTCTTCTTCTTATTTTCTTAGACATTAGTTTTTAAATATTCTTGTTTTGGGTCTGTGGTTATGGGTAATTGTTAAACATCGATTATTTTAAATTAATGTTGTTTATTACTTGAAATTACTATTGTATTTTTATTTTAGTATTTTATGCTTAATCACCATAGGTATAAATAAATAATCTATTCTTGGACTCGGGAGACGATAAGGTAGATAGACCAAAGGATATAAAAATCTTAATCTTTCATTAAATTGATTAGATTTGTATTTAGGAGAAACGTCCAGAATTTGTATTTAGGAGTGATGTCTAGACGAACACATATCTTGGTTACAAAATAGGATCAATTATAAATACTCTATAATTAGGATTCCCTATCCCCAGTCTATAATGTAGTTAGACATCTAATTGGAGTAGGCGATTAAAGGTCGCGAGACGATGATCATAAAATCAACCCTATAAATCAGTAATTTGATAAGTGTATTTAATTAATGCATGAGATGTGATACATGAAACCCTATGCATGTCGCAACCTTATATTTTTCAACCATTATAAATAATTTTATATTTAATCCGTGCATTCTTCTCTTTAAAAATTAAAATCTAATACTTATAGAACTCTTAAATAAATTATTAGACTAGTATAATTTAGTAAATAGTTAATTGATAAGTCATTTGGGTTCAATAATCCGGTTCATTTAAGAGCCACTATATTACTTGCTCGATCACGTACACTTGCATGTGCATTCGGGAGCAACAATTTTTTAGCGCCGTTGTCAAGAACTTAGAAAGTAACTATTTTTCCTAAGTTACCTTTTTGTTATATATATATATATATATATATATATATATATATATTCCTAATAATTAATACTCTCTCGAGATGGACAGGAATGATTATTATTATGTGTGATATAAGACCTTGTCCGCATTGTAAAAAAGTCCACTTTTAGCAACAATATCAATATATTCCCGAGAGAGAATTGTGTGCACCGTCTCAATCTTGTAAATTTTGTGGTGGTTTGTGGTTCGATTGTACTGTGTTGTTCTATCCTACTCCAAAACCCTCTCATGATGATTTTAATAATCTTTGTTCCTTCGATAGTATGAAATCATGTAGGAAATTAGTAGAGGAATATGAAAAGCACCGTAAGAGAATCATATATGGGGTGTCACACGTTATAGATAGAAAAATGAAGGACTTTAAAGATGTCGATATGTTTTTCTTGTGAGCATGAAGCAATGTATTAAATGCAAAGGTTGCTACGCTTTGATGCTCAACAATCCAATTATTAGTTTTGTGATACTAAAAAGGCACTTAGAATTCAAGTTGAGGATCTAAATAGAAGAAGATACAATACAACCATATTTTTTTGTGAAGATACCACGTTTGATAAAGAGTACAAAAGTGAGAATGTTGTAAATAATGTTACTTTGGAGTTAAAGTATCTTAAATCTCATTCAAAATGCTTTTCCATCTTATGTTTAGATGGAAACTTGATTTTTGAGTCATCTAAACTAATGGATGAGTGTATAGATGAGGAATAAGTCCCCTACATCCTAAAGTGTTTTAGTCCACGTATACAAAATGACACTGCTCACATAAGGGTCAAGAAGTGCAAGATGCGACATATATTATTTGGTTCTTTAATCATCATAACACCGCTCCTTGAAAGGAGCAGAAAAATAGATGAATTTTTTTTCTTTTTTTAGGGGGGGAGGGGGAGGGAGGGTACAATTCATAAGTTCAATGGTGAAAGAAAAGTAGTGAACTTATTTCTATCGTAACACGACGTTAAATTAGGCGCTTATTGGGAGACAACCCATAGTGTAGCTTAATTTTTTTTGCAGATTAGGAGAAGTTTGAGTACCCATGAATTTGAAGCAAAAGAGCACGTTTGAGCTTAAGTCTGGGGTGAAGACCCTTGATGAAAATTGAGAGAACATGCTACTAGCTAGGCCTAGAGGCCTTAAAGAGTTATTCTAACTCTTGTTTTAAATTTTAATTGATGCTTTCGGGACATATCGTCTTTTGAAGTTAGGGGTGGAGGAATAAATTCTTACTTTTTACTGTATTATTGAGTCTTTTTTTAGGATGAGTGCATTGACTTTTTGTTTTCGATTCTTCTCTTGAGGATATTCCCTTTGATCCGAGTGTCTTCTATTTTTTAAGAATAAAATTATTTTAGTTCTTTTTGGAGATAAAAGAAAATACCCCTTTTAGTTGTGTGAGGCTTGCTGTTTTGTAACGATCTGTTTAGTCGTTTTGAGCAACAGACTTCAATTCTGGAAAAACTGGCAGAAGCGACGGACCCCACGACGGACCGTCAAGGGCACGACGGACCGTCGCAGGGTCTCATTTCAAAACACTTAGAAAATCTGAAATTGGGTACTGAAAATCGACTCTCTGAACTTCGTAACGGAGTGGCAGGACGGACCGTCACAGGCCATTCACCCAAAATCAAGTTTCTGAACTATGCGATGGACAGCAGGACGGACTGTCGCAGGCGCGACGGCCCGTCATAGTTTTTATAATCCCAGTTGGAGTCGGATTTCTGGTTAAGTTTTAAAGGGGCGTTTTGGACTATTCCTGCTATAATTATATATTTCGTGGGTTGATATTAATAACTCAAATTCTTGGGGGTTAAAAGAGGTAACCTTAAGTTAATTCGTGGGGTATTATTGCCATCTTTTATTCTTAATTATATACTAATTAGGGTAAAAGAAAGAGGGTTTGAATAAGAAAAGAGAAAGAACAAGAAGGGAGAGAGAGAACCGATCGAGAGAAGAGGAAAGCACCAAGCTTTGAGGATTAACTTGCGTGATTTCAATTCTTCGGTGGAAGTAGGTTATGGTTTTCATGCTATTCGTAGTAATCTCTTAATAGTGAATGATATGTGTTAGTAGTATTGTAAACCCTTCTATATGCTTAATTGTATGCTTGCATGAATGATGTGATTATGTAATTATGAATAAATAAGCATGATGAAGCTATTGAATCCCAAATCTTGAAAAGAAACCCTAATCTACTTTGTTAATGATGATGCCTTGGTATAAAAGAAGGCTCGATGAACGAAAGTAGTGAGATTAGGGGATCGGGTGCCACGTTCCGGTACCAGGATAGTATATGAGGATCGGGTGTCACGTTCCGACACCAGGATAGAATATGGATCGGGTGCCACGTTCCGGTACCAGGATAGTATATGAGGATCGGGTGTCACGTTCCGACACCAGGATAGAATATGGATCGGGTGCCACGTTCCGGTACCAGGGTAGTATATGAGGATCGGGTGTCACGTTCCGACACTAGGATAGAATATGGATCGGGTGCCACGTTCCGGTACCAGAATAGTATATGAGGATCGGGTGTCACGTTCCGACACCAGGATAGAATATGGATCGGGTGCCACGTTCTGGTACCAGGATAGAATGAGGATCGGAGTGTCATGTTCCGACACCAGGATAGTATATTGAGGAGCGGAGTGTCACGTACCGACATGAGGGGAATAAAGATAATGAATCTTGAAATATGTTAATATATTCAATCTAATGAACTGAATTCCTAAATGAGTATGATGAGGAGGTGTGAGTCCTCATTGATGTGCTTGGTGTTGTAACCAAGGGTCATGGTAACTGTAAATGCTGCATGCTAAGGATATTAGTTGATTTTAGGATATTGCTTAATACATACTGTTTTCTATTTTGAGTTGGCCGATGATATCTACTCAGTACCCGTGTTTTGTACTGACCCCTACTTTTATTGTTTTCTTCTTATTTATTTGTGGAGTGCAGCGAACGTGCCGTCATCTTCGACTCAATAGTAATTCAAGCCAGTCTTACTACATCGGAAATTCAGGGTGAGCTAATGCTTCTAGCTTGGACTGGATCTTCTTCTTCAAGTCTTGATGCCTTGAACTTCCGGCATGGACTAGCTTTTACTTGTTTTAGCTTTTAGAATACTCTTAGTTAGTAATTGATCATAGATGTTCTTGTGATGATGACTTTCAGATTTTGGGAATAATAATAGTTATTGATTTTATTAATGAGTTTAAGTCTTCCGCATTACTTTATGTTGATATTACATTGAAATGTTAAGGTTTAGATTGGTTGGTTCGCTCACATAGGAGGGTAAGTGTGGGTGCCAGTCGCGGCCCGGATTTGAGTCGTGACAAACTTGGTATCAGAGCCTTAGGTTCGTTGGTCTCATCACACAAGAACGAGTCTAGTAGAGTCTTAAGGAACGGTAGGGGGACGCCTTTACTTTTCCTTGAGAGGCTATAAGACTTAAGGAAAATTCCATTCTTTTTTTCTTCTTTCGTGCTATTACTTGGGTCCAATTGGTATCTAGGTGATACAAATTGGTATCTGACCATCTTCACTCTATTTTGCAGATGGTTAGAACTAGAGCAACGACTACGCCAGCATCAACACCAACACCGGTCAAACAAGAAACAACTGAGCCAGCCACTGGGGCTGTGGCTCGAGGAAGAACAGCGGTAAGGGGCCGTGGTAGAGGTCGTGGGAGGACGTCCTCCAGGGGAAGAGGACGAGCGCCTAGCCCATCTGATACTAGGGCAGTGACTCCTCCACCGACTGAGGAAGTAATTAGAGAAGGGGAGGATGGGGAAACTGAACAAGTGCAGAATGAGGGATTGCCACCCCAACCTACCCCAGAGATGATCAATCAGGTTCTGGCTTATCTTAGCGGGTTATCTGATCAGGGCCAGACACCCCCAGTGTTTTCTGCACCAGCACCTCAGGCTCCGGAGGTACAACATGCGGCTACTATGGCTCCCCGCATGGATGTTCCATTGGAAATAGGCACGTTTCCACGTCTGACTACTGGGCCTATAATGACAAATGATCAGCATGAACTTTTCAGTAAGTTCTTGAAATTGAAACCTCCAGTCTTCAAGGGTGCGGAATCTGAGGATGCTTACGATTTTCTGGTTGACTGTCATGAGCTACTACACAAGATGGGTATAGTAGAACGGTTTGGTGTTGTGTTCGTGAGTTATCAGTTTCAAGGGAACGCCAAAATGTGGTGGCGGTCACATATTGAGTGTCAACCAATAGAGGCATCGACTATGACTTGGGCCTCATTCTCTAGCTTGTTTATGGAGAAGTATATCCCCCGAACTTTGAGGGATAGGAAAAGGGATGAGTTCTTGAGCCTAGAGCAAGGTAGGATGTCAGTCAATGCATATGAGGCTAAGTTTCATGCATTATCCCGGTATGCCACCCAACTGTGTTTCAGTCCACAAGAGCGAATTCGCCGGTTTGTGAAGGGGTTGAGGTCAGAATTGCGGATTTCGGCCTTACATATAGCGGCAACGGCAAAATCCTTCCAAGAGGTGGTAGACTTTGTGATAGAAGTGGAAGGAGTGAAGCAAGACGACTTCACCCCATCATCGACATCAAAAAGGTTTCGAAAGGGAGGTGAGTTTAATGGTGCTTACACTAGAGGACAGGGTTCGGGAAGTTACTCAGTCCGACCAATTCAGTCTTCGCTACAGACTGTAGTTGGGGGTCCACCTCCGACCGATCAACACTTCTCTGAGAGACCTATGCATGAACCCAGAGAGTGCTATGGATGTGGGGAGATTGGACATATTAAGAGATATGTCCAAAACAGAGTTACAGACCTCCAAATGTTAGAGGTAGAGGTAGTCATGGCAGAGGCCGTTATTCTGGAGGACGTGGTGGTCGAGGAAATGGTGGTCACCAAAACAGCCGAGGTGATGGGCAAACTGGAGCCACTACATCACAACAAGGTAGGGGCAACAGACAGACTAACGATAGGGCCCATTGTTACGCTTTCCCTGGGCGGTCTGAAGCGGAGGCATCTGATGCTGTCATCACAGGTAATCTTTTGGTTTGTGATTGCATGGCTTCTGTATTGTTTGATCCTGGATCCACATTTTCTTATGTATCTTCCTCATTTGCTAATGGTCTAACTTTACATTGTGAATTACTTGATATGCCTATTCGTGTTTCTACCCCGGTGGGTGAGTCTGTGGTAGTTGAAAAGGTGTATAGGTCTTGTTTGGTGAACTTTGTGAGGAGCAACACTTATGTAGATTTGGTTATCTTAGAAATGGATGATTTTGATGTAATTCTGGGTATGACTTGGCTTTCTCCGCAATTTGCGATCTTGGATTGTAATGCTAAAACGGTGACGTTAGCCAAGCCTGGGACAGATCCGTTAGTGTGGGAGGGTGACTACACTTCCAATTCGGTGTGTATCATCTCCTTTCTTCGTGCTAAGAAAATGGTTAGTAAAGGGTGTTTAGCTTTCTTGGCACATCTCAAGGATGACACTACCCAAGTGCCTTCGATTGAGTCAGTTTCAGTAGTCCGTGAGTTTCTAGATGTGTTCCCTGCAGATCTTCCTGGTATGCCACCAGATAGGGATATTGACTTCTGTATCGATCTCGAACCGGGCACACGCCCCATTTCTATACCCCTTTATAGAATGGCTCCCGCAGAGTTAAGAGAGTTAAAGGCACAACTTCAAGAGTTATTGAACAAAGGCTTTATTAGACCAAGTGCATCTCCTTGGGGTGCTCCGGTTTTGTTTGTAAAGAAGAAGGATGGGAGTTTTCGAATGTGTATAGACTACAAACAACTAAACAAGGTAACCATAAAGAACAAGTATCCTCTTCCCCGCATCGATGACTTGTTTGATCAGTTACAAGGTGCTTGTGTCTTCTCTAAGATTGACTTGAGATCCGGTTATCATCAATTGAAAATACGGGCAACGGATGTGCCAAAGACTGCTTTTCGAACGAGGTATGGGCATTACGAATTTGTAGTGATGTCTTTCGGTCTTACGAATGCCCCTGCTGCGTTCATGAGCTTGATGAACGGGATTTTTAAGCCATATTTGGACCTCTCCGTGATCGTATTTATTGATGATATATTGGTATACTCAAAGAGCAAGAAGGAACATGAAGAGCATTTGAGAATGGTATTGGAAATGTTGAGGGAGAAAAAGCTTTATGCCAAGCTCTCTAAGTGTGAGTTTTGGCTAGATGCAGTGTCCTTCTTGGGGCACGTGGTTTCCAAGGATGGAGTGATGGTGGATCCTTCTAAGATTGAGACAGTGAAGAATCGGGTAAGACCTACTAATGTGTCAGAAATAAGGAGCTTTGTTGGGTTAGCTAGCTACTACCGTCGATTTGTCAAGGGATTCTCTTCTATTGCTTCCCAATTGACGAACTTGACTAAGCAGAATGTTCCATTTGTATGGTCGGGCGAATGTGAGGAAAGCTTTCAGAAGCTCAAGACTTTGTTGACTACCGCACCTATCATTACCTTGCCAGTAGAGGGTAAGAACTTCATTGTTTATTGTGATGCATCCTATTCTGGTTTGGGTGCAATACTAATACAAGAGAAGAGTGTGATTGCTTATGCTTCAAGGCAATTAAAGGTGCATGAACGTAACTATCCAACTCATGATTTGGATTTGGCTGCGGTAGTGTTTGCATTAAAACAATGGAGACACTATTTATATGGAGTTAAGTGTGAGGTCTACACGGATCATCGTAGCCTTCAGTATGTCTTTACACAGAAGGATTTGAACTTGAGACAGAGGAGATGGATGGAACTACTGAAGGACTACGACATCACTATTTTGTATCATCCGGGGAAGGCGAATGTTGTAGCAGATGCTTTAAGTAGAAAGGTGGGAAGCATGGGAAGTCTAGCTCACTTGCAAGCTTCTAGACGCCCATTGGCTAGAGAGGTTCAGACTCTAGCTAATGACTTGATGAGATTAGAAGTAAATGAGAAGGGAGGATTGTTTGCTAGTGTGGAGTCAAGATCTTTTTTTCTTGACAAAATTAAGGGAAAACAGTTTGATGATGAGAAAGTAAGGCGAATCCAAGATAAAGTATTGCGAGGGGAGGCTAAGGAAGCACAAACCGATGAGGAAGGTGTTTTGAGAATCAAGGGAAGGGTATGTGTACCCCGCGTCGATGATTTGATCAACACTATTCTGACAGAGGCTCATAGTTCAAGGTATTCTATACACCCGGGTGCAACCAAGATGTATCGTGACCTAAAACAACACTTTTGGTGGAGTAGAATGAAGCGTGATATTGTTGACTTTATTGCCAAGTGTCCAAACTGTCAACAAGTAAAGTATGAACACCAAAGGCCTGGAGGAACACTTCAGAGAATGCCCATTCCGGAATGGAAATGGGAGAGAATTGCAATGGACTTTGTGGTTGGTCTTCCAAGGACAATGGGTAGGTATGACTCCATTTGGGTGATTGTTGATAGGATAACTAAATCTGCTCATTTTATTCCAGTTAAGGTGACTTACAATGCCGAGAAGTTAGCCAAGATCTATATCTCAGAAATCGTTCGATTGCATGGGGTTCCACTATCCATCATATCAGATAGAGGTACGCAGTTTACTTCTAAGTTTTGGAAAACATTGCATGCGGAATTGGGTACAAGGTTGGACCTTAGTACTGCGTTCCATCCTCAGACCGATGGTCAGTCTGAGAGAACGATTCAAGTGTTGGAATATATGCTTTGTGCATGTGTGATAGAGTTTGGTGGCCATTGGGATAGCTTCTTACCCTTAGCGGAGTTTTCATACAATAATAGCTATCACTCAAGCATTGATATGACTCCATTTGAAGCATTGTATGGTAGGAGATGTAGGTCTCCCATTGGTTGGTTTGATGCATTTGAGGTTAGGCCTTGAGGTACTGACCTTTTGAGGGATTCGATAGAGAAAGTGAAGTCTATTCAAGAAAAGCTTCTAGCGGCGCAAAGTAGACAAAAAGAATATGCAGATCGAAAGGTTAGAGACTTAGAGTTCATGGAGGGTGAACAAGTCTTGTTGAAAGTTTCACCCAATGAAAGGGGTGATGAGGTTTGGTAAAAGGGGTAAACTAAGTCCAAGGTACATTGGACCATTTGAAGTACTTAAGCGAGTAGGGGAGGTGGCTTATTAGTTAGCCTTGCCTCCAGGGCTGTCCGGAGTACATCCGGTATTCCATGTGTCGATGTTGAAAAGATACCATGGGGATGGAAACTACATTATCCGTTGGGATTCAGTTTTGCTTGATGAGAACTTGTCTTATGAGGAGGAGCCCGTTGCTATTCTAGATAGAGAAGTTCGCAAGTTGAGGTCAAGAGAGATTGCATCCATCAAGGTGCAATGGAAGAATCGACCGGTTGAAGAAGCCACTTGGGAGAAGGAGGCAGATATGCAAGAAAGATACCCACATGTGTTTACAGATTCAGGTACTCCTTTTCTCCCTTGTTTTCCTTCTTGTGATCGTTCGGGGACGAACGATGGGTAAATTGGTATCTATTGTAACGACCTGTTTAGTCGTTTTAAGCAACAGACTTCAATTCTGAAAAAACTGGTAGAAGCGACGGACCCCACGACGGACCGTCAAGGGCACGATGGACCGTCGCAGGGTCTCATTTCAAAACACTTAGAAAATCTGAAATTGGGTACTGAAAATCGACTCCCTGAACTTCGTAACGGAGTGGCATGACGGACCGTCACAGGTGTGATGGACCGTCACAGGCCATTCACCCAAAATCAAGTTTCTGAACTATGCGACGGACAGCAGGACGGACCGTCGCAGGCGCGACGGCCCGTCACAGTTTGCATAATCCCAGTTGGAGTCGGATTTCTGGTTAAGTTTTAAAGGGGCGTTTTGGACTATTCCTGCTATAATTATATATTTCGTGGGTTGAAATTAATAACTCAAATTCTTGGGGGTTAAAAGAGGTAACCTTAAGTTAATTCATGGGATATTATTGCCATCTTTTATTCTTAATTATATACTAATTAGGGTAAAAGAAAGAGAGTTTGAATAAGAAAACAGAAAGAACAAGAAGGAAGAGAGAGAATCGATCGAGATAAGAGGAAAGCACCAAGCTTTGAGGATTAACTTGCGTGATTTCAATTCTTCGGTGGAAGTAGGTTATGGTTTTCATGCTATTCGTAGTAAACTCTTAATAGCGAATGATATGTGTTAGTAGTATCGTAAACCCTTCTATATGATTAATTGTATGCTTGCATGAATGATGTGATTATGTAATTATGAATAAATAAGCATGATGAAGCTATTGAATCCCAAATCTTTAAAAGAAACCCTAATCTACTTTGTTAATGATGATGCCTTGGTATAAAAGAAGGCTCGATGAACGAAAGTAGTGAGATTAGGGGATCGGGTGCCACGTTCCGGTACCAGGATAGTATATGAGGATCGGGTGTCACGTTCCGACACCAGGATAGAATATGGATCAGGTGCCACGTTCCGGTACCAGGATAGTATATGAGGATCGGGTGTCACGTTCCGACACCAGGATAGAATATGGATCGGGTGCCACGTTCCGGTACCAGGGTAGTATATGAGGATCGGGTGTCACGTTCCGACACCAGGATAGAATATGGATCGGGTGCCACGTTCCGGTACCAGGATAGTATATGAGGATCGGGTGTCACGTTTCGACACCAGGATAGAATATGGATCGGGAACCACGTTCCGGTACCAGGATAGAATGAGGATCGGAGTGTCACGTTCCGACACAAGGATAGTATATTGAGGAGCGGAGTGTCACGTACCGACATGAGGGGAATAAAGATAATGAATCTTGAAATATGTTAATATATTCAATCTAATGAACTGAATTCCTAAATGAGTATGATGAGGAGGTGTGAGTCCTCATTGATGTGCTTGGTGTTGTAACCAAGGGTCATGGTAACTGTAAATGCTGCATGCTAAGGATATTAGTTGATTTTAGGATATTGCTTAATACATACTGTTTTCTATTTTGAGTTCGCCGATGATATCTACTCAGTACCCATATTTTGTACTGACCCCTACTTTTATTATTTTCTTCTTGTTTATTTGTGGAGTGCAGCAAACGTGCCGTCATCTTCGACTCAACAGTAATTCAAGCCAGTCTTACTACATCGGAAATTCAGGGTGAGCTAATGCTTCTAGCTTGGACTGGATCTTCTTCTTCAAGTCTTGATGCCTTGAACTTCCGGCATGGACTAGCTTTTACTTGTTTTAGCTTTTAGAATACTCTTAGTTAGTAATTGATCATAGATGTTCTTGTGATGATGACTTCCAGATTTTGGGAATAATAATAGTTATTGATTTTATTAATGAGTTTAAGTCTTCCGGATTACTTTATGTTGATATTACATTGAAATGTTAAGGTTTAGATTGGTTGGTTCACTCACATAGGAGGGTAAGTGTGGGTGCCAGTCGCGGCCCGGATTTGGGTCGTGACATGTTTAGGCCTGATTTTGAGTAGTACTTTCTTGTGAATGCTTGATTGCTAACGAAATTGCAGACTCTTTGACTCCCAGGCTCATGGTTGTAACTTTGTATATAACTTATTTTATTTTTAGTTTGTTATGATTTTGTTTGTCTTAGAAGTGGCATTGATCCATTATGATTGATGCTTGTACCATTTGTGGTGAAACTTTTTTTATTCCATATATTGCATGTTAGTCTAGTACTTGCCCTACATATTTTTGAAGTGAAACAAAATGTCATGCTTTGTTTAGGAGATGGTAATATGTTTTCTTTGATTTGTCTCGTAAATTTAACTTTTTCAGATATGATATAACTAGTTATCCAATTTGACCCGATAGCAGTTTGTTGGTAGACATATTCTGCCCTTATTTCTTTTGTTGAATTCCTAGTTCTCGCATCTTGCTTCCTTGATCAAATAGCATAGACTTATTCTATTATTACTTCTAAAAAGAAATGGTTGAGTGAAAAAATAATCAATTATAGCTTAAAAAACCCTCTTTAAAAGAATGTGATGAAAAAAATGAGAAGAACAAAAGAATGTGAAAGAGAAAAATAATTGAAGTCTTCTTGATATGGTGAGAATTACTTGTGAAATAATTGTTGAAGACAACTGAAAATAAAGAGAATAAACTAATGAGTGATCAAGTCTAAAATTGCAAAGCGCTTAGGGAAGTGTAAATCACTATTATATATAGTATTTCTACTTGTTCCCTAGCCTATATTACAACCCATCAAAGTCCTATTTGAATCTATTCCGCATGCTTAGTGGAGATGCACATAATGAGCAAACATATAGTTCATTGTTGATACATGTGAATTTTATTTGTGAGTGCGAGAGTTCTTGTTTGATGCATCCTAATTTATATTCATTCTTTTGAATTGCGTGTGTGAAATATTTCTTTTTGTGAGACCCCTTGTTTCATGATAGATAAGTGATTTTATTAGCTTTCTTTATTGAGAGTAGGCGAGCAAACTTAAATTTGACTAGTTTAAAGTCCTTTCTAAAGGTTAAGAGGTTAGAGGTTTGTTGTTTATTTTTTATATCATGCACAATGATTTAGAAGTGTACCTGATGTTTTGAAATATGTCTATGGCCTAATTGTTTGTATCAACTAAAGTGGTGTCATTTTAAATATGATTTCGTTGAGATGAGCTTTAATGTTTGCTCGAGAAAGAACAAAAATATAAGTGTGGGGTGTCGATGTGAGTTCAAAACTATATATATTTTTTTATCATTATTTGCCTCTGAATTTTTATTTGTAGTTGTCCTTTTCGAGCATGAATTTTATGGATTGTGCTAAATGGCATATTTTATTTGCAGGAGCAAACTGGTGCAAAGATGAAAAAATTTGGATCTAAAACAAATTAAAGATAGAAGGTTGAAGAAGGAAATCAAGTAGATAAATTAGTGGATTAACTTTAATATAATAATAATATTCTATATAAGTAGTCGTGCACAACTGAAAGTATGAGAATATTGAAGGAAAGGCCACATGTCAAGCTCCACACACACACAAATTGATTCTATTACGACTACTGACTACAACAAATATGATATATAGCTACGAAATTATTATATACGACATCATATTCGTCACTAAATGTTCGCTTTTAGTGATAAAATATAATTTTCGTGCTTAATATATGAGACACATACTTTTAGTATCGAAACATAAAAGTTCGTAATAAAATTTTGTCCACTAGTGTTTCCCACCAAAAAATTAATTGTGGCCGCCATTTGATATGTAGTGTTAGTCACAAATTTAAAATTATCGGTGACACATTATTTCTTCACCAATAATGTATCTAATTCATGAAAAATTATTTTTTGTCTTAAAATTTATTAATTTTTGGACACACAAATTTTTTTTATCTAAAAACATATGTTGTTACAATATCGACAAATTAGAGTTCGTAGTTAAATATTATAACTTTTAGCTATAAAAATTTAGATTTAATTATGACATTTATTTTCGTCACTAATAATATAAATAATTAGTGGCAAAATTTTTATTGTCTCTAAATAATCAGCGATTTAGCGACAAAAAAAATTGTCACAAAATATGTAAGGTGTTAAATAACGATGACTTAAAATTTGTAGCGAATAATTCAACTATTTGCTACAAAAAACTTCATATCTAAATACAATTTTCTTGGCCATCAATTGTTTATATTTACAAGTGACAACTTATAAAAGGGTAATACAACTGCTTCATAAGAAATAGACAGAGTCCATTCGTTAATTGGAGAGGAAAAATATTGAGACCAACAAATTCGGACGATTTTGTAAAATTGAAAAAGTTCAATACATCATTTTTCTTAAATTACACAATTATTAAATGCATCATTTGAATAATATAATTCAAGTTATAAGTACAGTGAGTGGGGTTCAATTTTACCACTAGATCACTAATATTTGTTGGTTCACACTTTACTTTTTTATTTGATCCACTTTCTTTGATAAAGACGATAAAAGAAAATAATTTTCAAGTCTTTGTGCCATTTTTTATGTGTGTCTATTGATTTGTGATTGATAAACTACATAGACTAAGTCGATCTATTTGCTTTTATCTATAAAAATGTATATATATAATTGTAATTCCACATACCTGTAGAACAGCTATACAAAGATAACATTGACTTACAAACTTAGACTTTTCCAAGTTGCGAATTATTTCATGAATTTATATTAACTTTTTCCAACAGTGTGAAAAATAGAAGTTAAAGATAAAAGAAATGAACCAACTAGGGCTTCAAATATATTATGATGAAGTATTATAGTAATGGGTATCAATATTTTTCTCGAAAAAATTGATTTACTGATCAAATTGAACCGATTATTCAATTTTTTAAAATAAAATCAAAGGTTTAATTTCATATAAATTAATAATTGTACAGAATAATTTTTAAATTTATAAAATAAATATAAAAAATAAATATAAAATGATAGAATCGTACTACACATATTTAATGATATTTTAAAAAGATATACAATTGAATTAAAAGATAATCTTCCTTTGAATGAATTGTGGGTAGTAAATTTCATGCATTTGTTAATGAATATAAATAATCATATAATATATTATTTCTATAAAAGTTAAAATTTAAAAGTGAATGAAGTAAACATAAAATAAAAATGAGAGACAAGAGAGAATTGGTCAAATGGTAAACACTCTTCACTTTCAACCTCAAGGTTGTGAGTCCGATTCCCCAAGAAAGCATAATGTGCGAGCTCTTGGCCAGGGGTTAAAGAAATTGAGATGGGAGATACAAATACATGTATATCATATGAAAATTAACTATTTTTATAATGATAATATATCCCTAGTTAAGAACAAAATATTTTTTTGTATTTAAAATATAGTTATAAGTGACGATATTAGATTTTGTTCAACTATGAAACACATATAACGTTAGAGATAATTGATTTCGTCACTGATTGAAGTAAAGTAATTAGAGACGATATTAAAGATACATATACATGTATATTATATGAAAATTAACCATTTTTATAATGATAAATATATCCCTAGTTAAAAACAAAATAATTTTTGTATATAAAATATAGACAAAACTGAAGATTTAGATTTTGTTCAAGTGCGAAACACATATAACTTTAGAGACAATTGATTCCGTCACCGATTGAAGTAAACTAATTAGGGACGATATTAGTTTGTCAGTTCTAATAACCTTTTTAGTGACAAAACATACTATTAACTACGAAAAAAATACTTTTTCTGACAAATCAATTTGTCACAAATGTTTAAGCATTTAGGGACATTTTTTCTTTTTGTAGTTAAAATAATACTTTTAGTGACAAAGCACTAAATTGTCTTTGTATACTTTTAGAGACACACATTTAATGAATACTAAGTGACAAATTAATTTTTGACTGTCTTGATTTTTAGTGACAAAATATGATTTATGAATGACGAAATAATTTATACTTGATAATCAAATTTGTTGTGGTGACGCGTACAACTTAGAGATTCAATTCTTTTTTGGTTTTGACTTCCCAATTTGTTTTGGATTTAGTTATTTTACATAGGGTTTTCTACCTCTAAAAATAGTCCATAGAAATAATTATGAGGGGACATCAATCATAGGGCATCAAATACAAAGTCGTTAATACT